>NW_008344634.1:825069-836241 GCF_000622305.1 Nannospalax galili
TACTCAATATTCCCAGCAGTCCCTAAGAATTTTTAAAATTTGTGTCTTCAATTCTATCATCATCTGTAAATATAAATGGATCCTGAATTGCTTATATCAGGGAGTATTGTAAGTTGTAGGCCCAGATACCATTGATTTTGTAAATGCTGTTTAAGTAGATCTTGGCCGTACTCATTCATTTCTACATGTATCGTATGTGGCTGTGTCTAATTGTCAGAGTTGAGCAGTTGCAACAGAGATTGTGGTTCACAAAGTGGAAAATAATTACTATCTTGTTCTTGATAAAATATTTGTTAACTCCTGATTTGTGCGATCATATTATTAATGAGCCCAATCTCTGTTTTTATTCATGTCTCTAAGTATTTATGTCCTAAAACCATGTCTCATAACACAGTACTGTCTCCAGTTTAGAATACTCTTTACATCAAAGTGGGCTCATCTTTTGACTAGGTTGCATTCTTGATTAATGGACAAATGGACAAAATTTATGTCTTATGTACATAATTTACATTTATAACACATTGGTAGAAAATGGCTTGTTTTGAAAGTTATTTAATAAGCTGAAAGTGGTTTGGTATAGTCAAATCAAATCAATGTAGTCACAGGACAAAGACAAATGCACAAAAGGCTTCAGGCACAGGCAGGAAAACCTTCCTTCCAGTTGTTGGTCAGGGTAGTTCAAAAGACTCCCCAAATAACAGAGACTATTGCCACATCCCTTGATTGTCTCCCAGAACTTGAAGCTAAGAAAGACTCTATTGCTGAAGACAGGACATACTTCATACACAGGACTTGGAGTAATCCAGATGAAACTGACCTGGAAGTCTCCTCTGTGAAGATTACCACTCATAGTGTCAGAGGATACTGTGCAAGCTGCAGAGGGAGGAAACCAATGAATGGTCCTACCCAGCTGTAAAGTCTAATAAGCACAACAATGACTGGTACAGCAAACTATCTCTATTAATGCAGTAATAGCACTTCTATTTTAGGTGTAATCAACAGCTGTCTAATTGGATTTGAAGCCCTCTCAATGGGAGAGAACTCATGTGTGGTACTGTAAACATACCAAATACAAATGGGTGAAGAGGTCATAGATCCTAGAGAAAAATCTTGCTTCTATCATATCCTTAAACTAATATAATTTCTTACTTCATTCTAACTATGCACCCTCATATTTATACACAAGTATACCTCTCAGAATTCATCAAAAACGTTTCTTCTTGAAAAACATCGAGACTATTTCAGAATTCTACAACTGATCAAATACAGAATTAATGTCTATGAGAAGCACAATCCTAAGTGACATATCGATAATATAGCCTCTACACCTAAGGCTTAGGGAACACAGTGGAACAGGAGGCAGAAAGAACATTACTTCATCTTCCAACTTTCACCAGTGAGGCTCCCTCCTGTGACAGGTGGTAATTAACTAAGAAAATAAATGGACAAAGTGAAGAGAATAAGAGACTGCACAGTACATGTCCCTGTGTAGAATACCTATATCAGATCTCTGCCACACAGGGCTCAGGGACCATTGTGGAAGAGGGGTGGAAAGACCGTGGAGCCAGAGGTGGTAGAAGACCATAAGGAAACAGAGTTTTTCAGGTGGCTAGGAAGTTACTTATATGAACTTATAGCAACAGTGACAGCATACACAAGACCCATGCAAGTACAAACTAAAGAAATGCCCAACATAGAAGAGGGGAATAGGTTAAGAAGTCCCAACCATAGCCAAAAAACTATTGGTAACTGATGACTACTGGGAGAAGGAGAGTTTGTTTTCTTTAAGAGACTGATGCTAGATAGGTTGACCAGCCTCCAGTGAATGGACTCACATCAAGGGACATTTGGGGACACAAACTTGGCTCAATAGGTCTTACCATACATGACAGAATGCATGAAAACTAGTAGGAGGGCTATAGGGGTGCAGATACGTGAAGGGGCCTAAATATGATCAAAATGTATTATATGAAATTAGAAAAACATCAATAAAAACTAAATTAAAAAAAAAGACTTCAGTCAAAATTATATGTTTTGCACAATAATCTCGCAGTGTATCTATAGAAATGTTTTGTAGTACAGCTAATAGATAATCCTTGGGGGAGACTTGGGTCATTGGATGCTTTTCTGTAGCACAAGCAGAGAAGACTCAGAAAGAAATCATGTTTCAATGGTAGGCACTGATTATTGCTCTGTTATCGGATGGAATGTGAGTATCTCATTTTCTGTACTTACCAGCAGGCTATTTTCAGACACTAAACAATAAATAGTCAATGAACAGCAGGTTATTAAGTAACATTTTTAAAGTACAATGTTTTGGTATTCACTATTTAGCTAATTGTGTTAAAATAGCACAGAAGTGCAAAGTACAAACACATTTGTTGTGAGACAGAAAATTAGCATTAATGATAAGCATAAGGACTCAACGGATAGCTCATAATATTAATAAAATAAAACATGCAGTAAAATAAAATCACATTGACCATCAACATATGATCAACATCTCAGTTCACCTTTATACAATAAAATGTATGCTCAGTGAAATTCCATTGTGCATTTATTTACTGTTTTTCAATTATGCTCTTTTAGCAGTTTGAATTAAATTTGTAATCTTATTTTGCTTTTCTGATTATATAAAGCCCATATGCATAAGAAATGTATCTTTGTTTTAGTGTTATTTACAATTGTCCAAATATAAAACTAAATATAACTTCCTTTACTGAATAGATATCTGAGTTGAAAAAAAAATGAGCAAAAATAAGAATATCATTTTTGTGTTACTGACAGGCAAAAATTAAAAGAATGATGTTCAGGAATGATGGAAGTGTAGAAAACACAGACGTTCACACCTTAAAGTGAAAATGAAGCCATGTGTCACTTGTGCAATCAGTATTAACCAACAAAAAAGAATGAAAACAAGAGAGCAATGATGGTAACACATTATATTTGACCATTTTTCTAATTATCACATTTTTTCTACTTACAAAAATAAGAACCACTCATAGTTAGGATTGCCAAATATAGCAAATAAAATTCACAGGATACCCAGTGAAATTTGAATTTCAGATGAATAAAATTTGTTTTAGTATAGGTATACCCCAAGAGATATTTGGTACATACTGATATTGAAAAATCTGTTAATTGTTTAATTAAAACTCAGATTAAACACCATTTTGCTTAGACCTGGCAATCTAGCTCAAGGAAAACACTGAATTATTGGAACAAGTGCATAAAAGGCAGGAATTTGTGGGGCTGAAGAGATGGCTCAGTGGTTAAAAACATTGACTGGTCTTGCAGAGAACCTGGATTTGATTCCCAGGACACACGTGGAAGCTAACTGTAATCTGTAACTCCAGTTCCAGGGAAATCTGAACCTTCTTCAGACCTCTTCAGGCCTTTCATGACATGGGTGCATCTACACACGTGCAGGCAATTCATTTTTACACATAAAATAAAAATAAAAGAATAAAAATAAAAACATTTCCTGTCTGGCACTGTTCTTGTTATGTAGCCTTTAGCTATACACATAGACTCAAGTAGAGATAATGTATGTAACGTGTCATTAGGTTGTTGGACTAATATGATTCCCTCTGTTTTTTCAAAACTAGCTAGTCGAGTTATTTATCTCTCCTCTCTTTCTCTCACTGTTTAAACCTTCTGCCATGCTTTCCCCCATTTAAAGTGTCTCCAGTTTCCCAACTTCTCCCTTGATAAAACCAGTCTCCTATGGTCCCACCTCTCTTGAGCTCCTTCTTTCCCTTTATCCCCAAGATTCCTTGTATAACTCTCCCTCCACCTCCCATTTAAACAACCCCATTTTATTTATTTCTCCCTTAATAACACCTGTCTGCTACTGTTCTCTCTCAGTTCTTTCCTTCCCTTAACCTCCCTGATTCTTTTCCATTATTCTGGTTCCTGTAGTTACATCTTGGTACATACTCAAATATAAGGATTTGGTGCTAGAATCCACATATGAATGAGAACATATGTCTTTTGTTTTTCTGTGTCTGTGTTACTTTACTTAGTATAGTCCAAGTGACTCCCAACATTATATAGGCTATTACCACAGCCCTTGATGGCCTCCCAGAAATTGAAGGTAAGATCTTACTTCTGAAAACAGAACATACTTCAGACACAGGATTTGGAGCAATAGAGCTGGGACTGACCTGAAACCACTTTCCCTGAAGGCTAGCTCTCATAGCTTTGGAGAGCGCTATGAAGGTGCCAAGGGAAAATATCCATCAATGGTACAACACCAGCTTCAAAACCAAACATCCATATCAATGGCTGGCACAGCCTATGACATTGGTGCAGTAGTGGCACTTTTATCTTGGGGGCAATCAAAAGCTACTCAATTGGACTAACAGCCCACTCAATGGGAGGAAACTCAAGTGTGGTGCTGTATACATAACCAAATACACATGGCTGGAGTGGTCATAGATCTTAGAGGAAACCCCAAGACTGTCACATCCCTAGGCTAATGTAATTTCTTACTATATGCAAATTATGTAACCTTATATTTACAGACGAATATCCCAGTCACCACACATCAAAGAAGCTTATTTTGCACCAGTTGGAGACTATTACCAAGTACCACAACTGGTCAGACACAGACATTGTCTATGAATTGCCCAAACTTAAGTGACACATCTACAATGCAACTTCTACACCTAAGGCACACAGAACATAGAACAGAGGTAAAGAGGACACTAACGAATCTCTCAATTCTCAGTAATGAAGTTCCCTTACGTGACAGAGAACCAGGAACACAAAAGATCACAAAATGGTCAAAGCATAAAGATTAAGAGTCTGCAGAATGCTGGTCCTTGGATAGGACTCCTACGTAAACTTCACCCACCCAGGCCTCAGGAACCACTGAGGAAGAGAGGGCAGAAAGATCGTAAGAGCCAGGGAAGATGTGCAGGACTATATGGAAACAGAGTCCTACAAGCTCCTGGGACCCTGCTCATATGATTCTATGGCAATGGTGTCAGCATACAAAGTCCCATACAAATTCAGGCAGACAAAAACCCAGCATAGAACTGGGGATACGGACAACAGACCCTAATCTTAGCTGAAGAAATATTGGCAACTGATTACTGCTAGGTGAGGAAGACCTGATCTTCCTATAACAAGGGACTCTAGATAAGCTGACTAGACCTCAGTGGATGGACTTGAATTGGGAGCGTCTGGGGACACTGACTTGACAAAGTGGGCCTTAACACGGATCACAGAGTATGTGGGTTCCAGTGGGGGGATTATGGGAGAGTGCTGGTGGGGATGGGGGTATAAAGATGATTAAGATTGTATGAGATATTCTATATGAACTACACAAAAAATTCAATAAAAACAAAATTTAAAATTTCAAAAAAAGAAGGGTATTTGCTTCTCACCCTTTGAAAGCTGTAGGTTGTGGTTTAAGGGTAGAGTGATTTCCTAGAATGCAGAAAGGCTTGGGCTGCATCCCCAGCTCTGGAAAGGAAAAAGCAACTATTATCAACATGTAGAAATTTCTTTTTGTGGTGTGCAGATAGAACTTATGGCCTCAGAGATGTTAGTCAAGTACTCTACCTCTGAGCTATGCCTTCAGATACACATATCTAACTTTTCAAGTAGCAACCATTTACATTAAGCACTCTCTATTGCCAGGCAACGCTTGCCAGAGGCTATACAGTTAACAAGCTAAAAAGAGTGAGGAGGTGTGGGAAACCTGTTCAAAGATTATTGGGCAAATTTTCTAGCCTTCAACTGATATTTCATGCCAGGAACAGTTGACTTAATGTTAGCAATTTTACATAGGATTAGAATATCAAGGTCCAGAAATTCTAGAAACAGTTTTAAAAGGAGTTGTTCAACTGCGACCCATGAGCCAAATCTGACTTACCATCTATTTTTTGGGTGTAAATAGAGTTTTATTGAAAGACTCGCATCCATTTGCATATTTTCTGTACATTGCCATTTTTCCACAATAGCTGAAGAGACCATATATCCCTCAAGGCCTAAAAATATTTATTTTCTGGCTTGGCATGAATGGCATCCCATAAGAAGTTATATCTGTATTCACATCCAGAATCCATCACTGTGATCCTATTTGGAAAAAGGGTCTTTGAAGATACAGTTAAATCAAGGATCCCAATATGAGATCATCCTAGATTATCTAGGTGGTCCCTAAATCCAATTATAAGTTTCCTTATAAGGGACAAAATAAAATCCTCCACCAATACACACATAGAAAGCCCTGTAAAGATGAAATCACAGATTAGAATGATGTGCCCACAGCCAAGGAGTATCAGGAGCTACCAGAAGCTAAAAAAGAAAAGATTCCCTTCCAGAAGTGTAAGAAGGAATATGATCATACCAACACCTTGATTTCAGACTTATGGTTCCCAGATCATATTTTACAAGTTTCTATTATTTCAAGCTACAAAGTTTGGGGTAATTTGCTAGTGACAACACTACGAAATTAATGCATACCCTTTCAGACAAAATATTTGTGTGCTCCCAGTTTAGATAATTTTTGATAGACCAGAGTTCACTACAAGTTGCCAATTGAACTTAAAGTCTTTCCCAGTTGATATTTCTGATTGTCCACTCCATATTCACTAAGGAACCATCCCATCAGCATGCACATGCATACACAAACATAGCCACGCCTACACATAAACTAGCTGAACAGCCATTATCCCCTACTGAGTTTTTTCCCTAATCACCAGGCCAAGCAGTTTATATTGTCCATGTGACACCTGTGGTTCTTTGAATGAGAATGCGCCTCATAGTCTCCAAGTATTTGGACATTTTGTCCTCAGTTGGTGATGCTGTTTTGGGAGACTTTGGGAAGTGTAGCTATGCTGTAGGAAGCATCACTGTGGGCAGGTTTTGATACTATATAGCCTTTCCCTCTTCCTGTCTGGCTTTCTCTGCTTCCTGTGTCTGCTTGAAAATGTGATACCTTGGCTTTCTGCTCTGGCCATTTCTGCTGCCATTATGAATTTTTTTTTTTCGGTCTTTTTGAGACAGGGTCTCCCTGCAGCCCCAGCTGGCCTGGATTCACTAATGGAGACCAGGCTGGCCTCGAACTCACAGAGATCCACTTGGCTTTCTGCTCTGGCCATTTCTGCTGCCATTATGAATTTTTTTTTTGGTCTTTTTGAGACAGGGTCTCCCTGCAGCCCCAGCTGTCCTGGAACTCACTATGTAGACTAGGCTGACCTTGAACTCACAGAGATCCGCCTGCCTCTGCCTCCCGAGTGCTGGGATTAAAGGCGTGCGCCACCACGCCTGGCTCATTATGAATTCTTACCCCCTGGATCCATAAACTCAAATAAACTATTCCTTTTACAAGTTGTCTTGGTCAGTGTTTTATTGCAATGATAGAAAAGTAACCAATACAACACCATACTCATCATCCCAAAGCCCATCTCACACACATTTTGAATGCAAAAAAAAAAGAAAAGAAAGAAACAGTAGCCATCTAGGGGATCTGAAGATTAAAAATAAAAATGAAGTACACAAATAGTATAATGATCACAATATGATGTGATTTTTTTGTGTGTATATAGCCTTAAAAAAGACTTTTACAAAGATCGATGAAATACATTAAAACAAATCACCCACCATAACTAAAGTAATGGCTGAAGAAAACCTTTAAAACCCTAACTGAGTTATTGTGCCTGTGCAATTTCCTTTTAATGACTGCTTAACAAGTAAAGGAAGAAGAGAGGGACTGGGGCTTCTAGAATAGTATTCTCAAGGATTCCTTTAATAGCTGACTATTACAAAAAAAGCTGTAAGCAGCTTTAGCCAACATGAAATTATAATGTTAGCAGATAAAAATAGTTACCATAGTTACCTTTCTCCCGCTAGGGAGAAGAAATCAACTGCCTACAGCAGTTGCTCATAGGGGTTTGGTAACAAAGCACACAGGCATGGTTTCATCTGATAAGTTCAGGATGCTTCAGCCTCTGTGATGAATGAAGTTGGAATTCTTAAAATGCACTCACTGTCGGTGAGGCTGCTGTTGCTCTAGCTGATATCCCTATCCCAATGTTTTTTTCTTGAAAGAACACAAACTTGTGACAAAGGGAAGAAAATTGTTCAGTACAGGCTCCTAAGTCCTGTTACCAGCAAGTCTGCACTTTATGAAACTACAGATAAGTGAAATTTCTCTTCGGTTTACTCAACAACTTCTTGGAGGTAAAAGGGACCAAAGGGAAAATGTTTGTTTGTAAATCATGTGGTTATCATTTTTCATCTCCATCAAGAAGTTCAGTGGCTGATGGCAACTGGAAAATTGTGGATGTTTGCCAAGTGTTCGGTTCAAGGTCTCTATAATGGAGAGCTCCTGACACCAATCAACATGTTCATTATTAAACTGGTGAAGGCATGCTACTTTGAGGTTGCTCAGGGTATACTCACCACCCTCAGAGTAGTCCAGTTCACCCATTTGGCGCTTAGCTGATGCATTTACACGAGGTCACAAATAATGTGATTTGGTGTTGTCTAAAACACTTCATCTGTATTTTTATACTACTAGAAACCTATAGACTCAAAAATCGACAAAGCATACTTACTAACTTTACTTTCCTCTGATGACAAGAATGACAAATGCTCACTGCAGAAATTATGTGAAAAACTTTTCAAAACTCAAAGATGAAAATAAAGGTATCCATAGTATAATCCCTGAGTTTAATGTATAAATGAATATACTTCCAGTGTTTTAGGCATAATTTAAATGCACATTCTTAACATGCACATATATATTTTACATATATGTATATATAATTGGTATACATGTACAGACCACTAAAATCAAAACATGTTTTTATTTTACATGCTGCTAGGCAATTCCCCACTTCTCCCCTAACTCAGCATTACTAGCATTTTCCATAATAGTGAATATTGACTCTACAACTTCACCTATCACTTCTATTTTGAAATAGCTTTCGCTATGTAGCTCAAGTTGGCCTCAAATCCATAATTCTTCTAGCTCAGCCTCACAAGTGCTAGGATTATACCTGGCCTGCAACTTGAACTTTATTTCTTCCTAGTAGCTCATGATATGACTGTATTACAATTTTCTTAACAAGATCCTATTTTCACAACATTTAGGCAGTTTTGAATTGTTTCTACTTATAAACAAGGTTCTAGAAATGGTTTAAGGCTAAATCTTTGTGATATCCATGGTTTTCCCTTTATGATAAATATATAGAAACGAACTGACAGGCACTATATGTACACATTTTGAGTTTAACTAAAAAGTCATTTATATATTCATTCTCTAAAGATAATATTTTTAAGTTTATTTTCATTGAAGTTTCCAGACCAAGATGTAAAACATTTTCAGCCCTCAAGGAGTCTCCTTTGTGCTTTCTACCAGTGTGTTCACACTCTATACTTCAAGGTACTGTGCTGGACAGCTTTACTTGTCAACTTGACACACCTGGGTTGAGGGAGCCTCAACTGGGGAATTGCCTTCATTGGACTGGCCTGTGGCCATGTCTGTGGGGCATCTTCTTGATTTTTGAATGATGTGGGAGGTTCCAGCTGACTGTAGATGGTGTCACCCCTGAACAGGTGGGCCTGTGTTGCATAAGAAAGCAGGCTGAGCATGGGCCAGGGAGCAAGCCAGTAAGCAGTGTTCCTCCATGGCCTGTGCTTCAGCTCGCTCCTGCCTGCAGGTTCTTGCTCTGAGGTTCTGCCTTAGGCTTCTTGATGAACTGTGATCTGGAATATGTAAACCAAATAAACCCTTTCCTCCCCAACTTGGTATTGGTCAGAGTGTTTTGTGACAGCAATGGAGAAACAAACTAGAACAATAACCAATATTCTGATTTCTGTCACCATGGATGATTTTGCCTGTCCTTTAACTTAATACAGAGTTACAGAGTCTTTGCTGTGTGTGCAGATATTTGCATTCATTATGCCTAGGAGATTCACCCATGTTGTAGTCTACCAGCACTTTGTTCTTTATAATTGATGTATAGCAGTTCTTTGTATGAATGAGTCTAAATGTAATGCCGTTTATGCATTCACTCTCCTGTTGATAAACATTTGGGTTGTTTCCACTATGTACGAGGCTAATATAATTGCCATGAACATTCTCATATACATTTTCCCTCAGCATTTACTCAGAATTGTTGGATCTGTCTTCTTGAATGGAGAAGAAGAAATAATAAATTAAGGCCCTCACTGTAGGATGTTAGAGCTTGGCCTGGGGAAAAATCTTCCGGACAAATATTAAGACTGGCTGGCAATTCTTTCTAAAATGTATTCTTCCTTGGGAGGCAAGAAGAAGAATGTTCAACATTATCAGTAGGTTGAGAAATTTTAGAACGGATTCCCTAGAGTAGGAACAGGGATCCTTTGGGCTCTTTCTGTTCCAAGACAAACTACGTTCACTTTGATATTCTTCAATAGATGTGAAAGCAGAAAAGCTCCACAGTAATCTAGGGTCTATAGTTTTCCACATGGTGCTACACAGTGTTGATTCATGACTAGATAAGAGATATATCAATGCACTGTCTATTTTATTGAGAAAAACTTGGTACCAAAAGAACAGGTGACTCAAACCACATGTTTACTAACATAGTTGATTTGTTCCTTATCTTCTTATTACAGATCAATAATGTTTACTAGTAGACATCTGTATACCACACGGACTTCAGAATAATATTATCTGAATTCAGATGTTCAGTAGACTACTTTTTATGTGATCCTCTACACACACACACACACACACACACACACACACACACACACACACTAGTCAGCTTATGAATTAGTTTCCTTTCAGTCTCCCAAGGCTCAGGGATCATTACTGAAGGGGGTGGTGGAAAGAATGTAAGATCCAGAGGCAGTGGGTGACCACAAGGAAACAGTCTTCCAGAGAGTTGATCACTTATTCATATGAACTCACAACAATGGTGACAGCATGCAGAAGTTCCATGCAAGTTCAGTCCAGACAAAAATCCCAGCATAGACATGGGGAAGTGGGCAAGAAACCCCAACTGAACCTAGGAAATTATGGAAACTGATGGATGCTGGGAGAGGGCAAGACTCTGTCTTTCAAGGATGGGTCCCTTGGTAAGTTAACCAGGCTCCAGTGGATGGACCCACACTGAAAGACATTTGGGGACACAAATTAAACTCCATAGTCCACATATACATATATAT
>NW_008344634.1:836343-840622 GCF_000622305.1 Nannospalax galili
ATTAAATTGGGCAGGAGGCAATAATAAGAGGGAGGTGTGGTTAAGGTTAGGGGATCTAAATACCACCAAATTACACTGTATGAAATTCTCAAGACTTCAAAATAAAAAACCATTAGTTATCTGTAAAATAGAGTTTGAATGCATGCATACAGCACAAAGCCAATGCTTTTGTTGGTGTAGTCAATCAGAATCTGGGAAACGTGGCTGGGTACAATTATACTTCAGGATCTGAGCCCTAGTTATTCCCCATGCGTTAGAGGCACTGTAAGCAATGAATGAGAAGACCATTTCTGAAATTACTAATCATTCATAACACCTTCCTATGCAATAAATTCCATGTTCTGTGTAGGGCATTAAGCATTATTTTTTGTGTCTTGCTTGAGAAAATATGCCATCAAATTAGCATATACTTTACCCTTATCTCTCTGCATTAAGTCTACTTATTTACATGTATTCTCCCTCCATTGGGCTAAGAATTCCTCAAGGGTAAAAGCTTGGGCTAATTTTCTTAGTAGTTTTTGCATGCCTAGCACATGGTAGAGTTAACATACTTTTATTGACCGTGTGAAATGGCAGATACTTGACATTAACTAGGTGCATAAGATAGTACAAACCTTTATGTACTATAATTGGGCTGACCTTTCCAGATGAATAATTTCTCCACATTGTTTGGTCTTCCATGAATTATAATTGTTAGTATTTGACAATTAATTAGGATATGCTAATGTGAAAATGCAAACACCCTCAGGTATCTGTCAAAGAATAGATAGATGGACAGTCCGAAGTAGAATGAATATGTCATATCCAATTTTCACAAGGTCACTCAACATTTAGAAGCCCTTACTACTTTTTTTTTCTGACCAAGCAGAATTTTCATCATCTGTTTCCGCATTCTTTCAAGATAGCTCAAAGCTGGTAAAGATCCTTGCATAAAATATGTTCTCAGTGAAAAGTGATTTGTTCCCCATAACTTTTTCACCTTTTCACATTTTCTTGGTCCCTTCAGCATTTCTGGTCTTTGGCTGAGTGCTTCAGGGAGAAGCATATGTATTTGTTTCCCAACACTTCTCAGTTTCATTCAAGGGCAAGACTCTCAGTTTCAAGTAAGGGCAAGACTCTGGATCAGGCTTATCAGCTGCTTGTTTAACCACTTCAGTTCCCAAACAGATTGGATTATATATAGAATCTCTGCCTCACACCTTCAACCTCGGTCTTCTACTGTACCTCACATGTAGTATGGGGTCTGGGAAAGCTAATGCTGTGTAAGGTAGATATTATAAGGATGTGAAATAATAGGTTTAGATAAATGCCCTTAGTATTCAGTTGCTTCCTGTGAATTGAGCATTCCTTCCTTGGAGGAAAGAAGGAGGCTCACAAAACTCAGGAGGCCAAAGAAACTGACAAGGTTCACAAGGCCCCTCCCTGAGGTTCTATAAACAGTAAATAATTGCTGGGGGAGAGACTTTTCTGTAGTGCTGCCTGCAAGTTGTGCAAAGAGCTCCAGCGATGTGGCTCTGAGTTATGAGTCATCATCACCCATTCTGGGTTAGCACTTTTCAGTGATAAAACTGCTTGAATGTTCCCATAGGTAACGCCTTACCCATGCTTCTGTAAATAGCTTCAATAAACTCATTGATTCACCAAAGTAGACATGGTGGAAACAATTTTTAAGTCTGTTATTGATGCCCTATCTGAGACTAACAGACATTTGTCTGCATCTCTCCAGGAAAAATCAGTCACAGGACAGTCTTCCAAGGTACATATGCTAATAGGTACATATGCTAATAGCTTGTTCCTACCAGGCTGTTGGCACTATTGGGAAGTAGTGGAAACTTCAAAAGTTAGGGCACAGTTGGAAGATTTTATTCATTGAGAGTATGCCCTTGAAGGTAATTATGGGAACAGATATCTTCCTTTCTTCTCCTTTGCATCCAATCCTGAGGTACACAGGCCTCCTCTGTCACAGGCTCCTATAATGATACACTGTGGTACCATAGGTCCAACAGCCATGTACTAAAACTTCCAAATCCGTGAAATGGCTCCCCCCGACCCTGATTTGATTCATTTAGGAGGTGTCAAACTCACTATATAGCTGAAGCCGGCCTTGAACTCCTAATCCTCCTCCTCCTACCTCCCACTCGATGAGATTACAGGTACACATCACCATACCAAGCTGTCTCAGTAACAGTAATGTAAAGCTGACTAATACACCAAGAAATTATTTTGTTTCCCTTCCTCTCCACCAGACTACTCCACTCAATCTGTTCAGTGAACAGAACAGCTGTATTTTCTTATGAAGTTGTGGCCACCTTGATAATAGCCAGTGTGATGCTGGTAATGTTTAAAAGACAACTCTCCAGAAAAAAACGCCTCCAGATTTGTAACATTTGCTTATTTTTACATCACCAGTTATCCCACTGCAGCCAATTTCAAGCAATCAAGGTGCTGTCATTTGATACTGAGTTGGTTACTGATGTATCAACTGGCTCTGGCATCAAATAGAGCAGGTTCCCATCTAATTCTTCTCGTATCTTTTCATTTCCTGTTTCATTTACTTCCTCCTTTCATCCTTGCTGCTCTTAAATTGTAGTCCATATAGAGTATATGTTGTCTATGGCATATAGCTCATAGACTTTTTTTTCTTGAGTACTCAGGGTAAAGTGACATTTTAATTATTTTTTGTATTTTGTTTTATATATATATATATATACATACAAATCACTGAACTCACTTCTTTTCAATGCAAAAAAAATTCAATTTCAAAAACATTGACAGATGTACAGAAACAGCCCTTGAAAGATAAAGGGTAAATAATATATTTGACATTGTTAAAATTTTAATTGACAGTAAGCAACTGTGAATCATAAGGGATAAAATCATTGCTAAGAAGAAAATTCATATCAAATGCCAACTTTTAACCTAGAGCCTGTCTCCCTGCTGTTTTCGATTTTTCTTTATTAAGTATTTTATTAATGTGATAGTCCCTTTCTATTTCATGGAGTAAAAACTGAATGAAGATTTTGTGGTGGGTTTTGGTCCACCATTTTAAGTGTCAAATAAAGGGACGAATCCAAACAAAGGATTAAGTGGACTGCCAACAGCTCCAGAAATTGAAGAAAATTAGAAGATGCAATGATATTTTGAGGAATGAATATTATTGGTGCCATACCCACATCTCTTTATAAATAAATGCATTCAATCTTTAGTTGCTGAGAGTGTTGGCTCCTTGTCTTTCAAAGCTGCTTTATTTTCCTAAGCACTGGACTCCAATTAATGGTCACATTGCTGGAGTGGTTATGATTAACCCTTAGGAGTAAAGGCCAATGACTGAATACCACAGAGTACAAATGATCACTCTTCTTCCTCCAATGTAGACACAAATCTGTGGTGCGATGCATACCTTGGTACTTCCTCATAAGATCAGACGAGTGTTAATATATAGGCAAAAATCACATCATTGCTTATCTTTCTCCCCTAACAAAACCTACTTCTCCACTTCATATCTCTTGAGAGCATTCCCTGAATAAATGACATCCGCATAATTGCCTTGAGTTCTCTGCCTAGGAAACCTGACTTAAGACATTTTGTATCCCAGATTCTTTTTCCTGAAGACTTCATTCATATTCTAGTCTGCTTTTACTGAGTGTATCCATGTAGGAGAAAGACAAAGATAACTTGATAATGTGTCTGAGTGACATAGTCTTCTCACTCTTTAGGGCAGAATCATGGTGATGCCAATCATTTATAGAATATGCCAGTGTTTCAAGGGCAAACAGATAGATCTGTCATATTCACAATCAGGTTCTATAGTCAATCAGGAAAGTGACATCAACATTTCATATGAAGAGAGGTTAAATGTCTGAATCAAAGGCTCTACCTTTACTAGGTGGTGCAATATACTTTTTTAATGAGATATCGGGCTAGAAACTGGCCCAAACCTGGACTGTTACGACTCTGATTTGCTAATTACCTTTACTGGCTCTCTGTTGTGCTAGTCTTCACTATCCATCTATGCAGTCACTGTGTGAGACCAGACTGCCTAGAAGTCTGGTACTTGTGTTATATATCTAAAAAAAATTGTGTTATATTCATCTGGGAAGTGGGTGTATAGTTGAATGAGATGGTTTGGGATGTTCCGTGTGATACACACACACACACACACACACACACACACACAAATTGACAATTTTTTAAAATGTATTATATTTGAGGAGAAAGCATGGAAATTTACGTCATGTTAAATAGTAGAGGTAAAAATTACCAGTGAAATCTACCTGAT
>NW_008344634.1:841119-851346 GCF_000622305.1 Nannospalax galili
ATAGATATTAGAAACGCATGAGCAAACATCTTAATGTCAATTGCATTAAAAATGAATTTTTCTGTATGAAATGCTGTATTTTTATTTATTATTTTTATTTAACGTGTACGAGTGTATTGCTTGCATGTATGTGAGTGCACCTGTGTTGTGCAATGCCGCAGAGGTCAGAAGAGGGCTTCGGATCCCCCTGGAACTGGAGTTAAGGATGGTTCGTAGCCACCATGTGGGTGCTGGGAATCGAACAGGGTCCTCTGCAAGAGCAGTCAGTGCTCTTAACCACTGAGCCATCTCTCCAGCCCCGGAAACTCTGTATTTTAATAATGAAATGGAAATCTTTTTTAAAGGTTAAAACCTCATTTAGTTTTATGTCTTATAGGGTTTATAGTGAGTACAATTTTGTATAACTGTAATAATTGAACTGTAAACCTAAAAAATGTACAGCTAATTTTCAAAGAGATGCATCCTAGCTCAGAAAATTGTTATTGAGTACGTCAATGCTGATGCATTAATGAAATGCTTCTTCTAAGTATGTGGTTATTAAATAAATAATTTTAAAAAAACGTGTTATATTCAAAACTGTTAAGACTGAGGGATCATTGAAATGAAAGGGTTTATTGACTGTTAAAGATGCTAGTCTGAAGCAAGAGGCCAGATTCTTTCTGCAGTGACCAACAGGAGAGCTAGGTAGCATTTGAAAAAATGTCTGTAAGACCTAAGAGCCTTTTGTAAAGAAAAATATTTTTGTAATGAAATTTAGGGAAAGTAAAAAATTATTTACCCTGAACTTACATTCTCTATAGTGAAGAGGAATGGAACAGAGTGAATCAGGGAAAGTTTTGGGATTGGAGGGCAATCCGTATGGAGTACTCATGGCTTCTAGATTGGATGGGATTAATAATCAGTGACTTTTATATATAACAAGGGCATGATGGCCACAGTGGTAGACTTAAGAATATACTTAGGTCAAGGCTTCAATATACATTCAGGAATATGAGTACCTTTTCTTGATTTGGCTTTCAGCTGTTAGCTGATTATTTAGCTGTGAATTTCCTTTATGTCTTCTCTCTAATCTTCTAGTGACTAGAGGTGTGTCCAACCCGAAGCCCATGGAGTTCTCAAGCATGAACTTTAGAGATGGCAATATGGTGACATACCTGCTGTTATTAAATTAGGGCATCTCAGAAAGTTTCTTTTATTTTCTAAACTATAGTAATAATAATGAATATCTTTACTGTTTTTATATTTGGGCCAGAATTGTTTTATCTAATCTTCACAAGAATTAGATGAATATATCAGAATTTTCATGTAATAGATGAGGAAACAAGCACAGAGGGACTGATGACAACATTCAAGCTTTCTAACTAGCCACCACAGACACTAAACAACTAACAGCCCCTTAGTTATTTTCTTTTATCTATCTATAAAAATCCTAGTAGGTACGTGTAGACTGTGCATATGATCTTGAATTTGGTTGGGGTTTTTTTTGGCCTATTGTTATCATTTTTATTTGTTTTTATTGTTGAGATAGGGTCTCATTCTGAAACCCAGACTTGCCTAGTACTCACTGAGTAGCCCAGGTTGGTCTCCAATTCACAGCAATCCTCTTGCCCTAGAGTTCTGAGTGCTGTGATTACGGGTGTAGGCTCCTCTCCAGGCTTTCTTGCCTTTTATAGTTCACAAATGGATTTAATTACCAAAAAAGATACGGTATGGTAGACAAGGCTAAGAATGTTCTTGCTGAAATACTGGAGCAGGCTAGAAAGAGAGCTGGGAAAGGAAAGGGAAGACATGAAGCCAAAACAAAAGAGCAAATGCTGTCCTTGTCAGCAGCAACTAAAGTAGAACTATTACAGAAAAAAAAAATTATAAAGGATAGTTGGGAAGGCAGCAGGCTAAGGTTACAAATTTATAGTGTCAAATAAGAAACAAGTACAGACTTAGTGAGGAGAGGCTGTTTTTCAAAGGAATTGTTGCAAGGGAGAAAAGCTACGTTGGGATAGGGAAGATGCTCTGTGCAAAACTTTACAAATGTCTTGAGGATTAGGGATTTTTTTAATTTTTTGGTCTTTTTGATACAGGGTCTCCCTGTAGTCCCAGCGGGCCTGGAACTCACTATATAGACCAGGCTGGCTTCGAACCTACAAAGATTCACCTGCCTCTGCCTCCCAAGTGCTGGGATTAAAGGCTTGAGCCACCATGCCGAAGTTGAGGATTAGGTTTGTAAAAGGAATTGTCTTTTATAAGGAGAAGTAGAAAAAACACTATAAAGAACCACATATAGTCAGGTGTAGTGGTGTATACCTGTAATTTCAGTATTTGGGAGGTGAATGAAAAAGGATTAGGACAATTCCAAGTCAGTTCATAGCTACTAGGGAGTTCAATGCTAGCCTTGGCTACATGAAACCCAGTCTCAAAAAAATAAATAAATAAAAGAAAAAGGGAGGGAGAAAGGGAGGGAGGGAGGGAGGGAGAAAGGGGGAGGAATGAAACAGAGAAGAAAAGGGAAGGGAAGAAGGGAAGTGAGCAGGAGTTGTATAACCAACGAGCTTGGAGAAATACTTATGCCGAAGTCAACTTGCTTTCAGGGTCTTGGTACCTCACACTCCACTGCAGCAGCCTCCTTCTGGATCTCCTTGTATCCTGCCTCTCCTCACTCCAACCCAACTATGCAACACTGCCAGAATGCATCACCACAGCTGAATTCTTATCACAGTTGCTCTGTGGGCAGAAGCCTTTGGCAGCTCTCCATCACCCAAAAATTAATATCCACATTTCCTCTCTCACTTCTGAAGACTGTCCTTAAGACGGCCTAGATGCTTCGCACTCCACTGCAGCAGCCTCCTTCTGGATCTTCTTGTATCCTGCCTCTCCTCACTCCAACCCAACTATGCAGCACTGCCAGAATGCATCACCACAGCTGAATTCTTATCACAGTTGCTCTGTGGGCAGAAGCCTTTGGCAGCTCTCCATCACCCAAAAATTAATATCCACATTTCCTCTCTCACTTCTGAAGACTGTCCTTAAGACGGCCTAGATGCTTCCATGTCCCTAGATGCCAGCACTGCCTACTACCTGCTTATGACTGAGTATGGCATGAGCTTGCCTGCCCAGAAGCCATTGCTTCTTCTTGTTTGGCCTAAATGGGATGACTTTCTGCCCTGTTCCCACCCCCACTCCCACAGCTTCTTGAACTTTAAAATAGAATGTGTTGAGGCTGGAGAGATGGCTCAGCAGTTAAGTGCATTTGCTGCTCTCAGCAAGTTTCATTCCCAGAGCCCAAGTGAGGTAGCCCACAACCACTTGTAACTCCAGCTCCTGGGAATCTGAAGCCCTTTTCTGGCTGCCACAGGTACCCCCACACACGTGGTATACATACACATTGAGATACACACACAAGTACTCGCAAATAAAAATAAACCTTAAAATCCAGCATTTCCATTAGGTGTAGCCCCAGAGCTCCTGGCATTATCTAAACAATTCTTTCTGGCTTACTTTATTTCACCCATTTTGCTTGTATTTACACAGCATTTTGTTTTATATGGTAGCTAATTTGGTATCTATTTTAATGGTTTATATTTAAGTGATGTGCATAAATATTCACCTCTACTGAAATCAGTGAATTCCTTCACGGAAAGCAAGGGTGTACTGTAGTGATATGTGACGTGTGTAGCAACTGAGTTAAATTCTCACAATGAGTTTGGAATGGCCCAATTCTGTGTAAATGTTTCTGTGTCATATATTTAGAACCCAGACAACAGCAAAGCCACAATGTACAACCACCCATGATTGATTCATTTTAAAAAAAGATTTTCTATTTCAACAGAAAAGAAAAACCCTTTATAATTTTAATTAAATGAATCTCCTACTTTCTAGAACCATCAAGTATCCAAAGCCTCATGCTGCCTGAACACATACACAGACACACACACACACACACACACACTCACACACACACACACACACACACACACACACTCCTATTGAGTACTTGGGGGTAACTATGAGGGAGAAAATGCTGTCCTGTCAAAACACTTTACTGTTAAACTGTAAAACAATCCTTACTGAAGTCAGTCTCAGAGCACTGCCCACTTGCAGCTTGGAACTTAAGATTATATTTCAGAAAAGGGAACTGGAGGTTGTGTTGATATAAAGGAACTGTCATTTGTGAAATCCTTGCATTAGCCGGGCTCTTCTGGGAAGTGACTTATGCTTAGGTTTTAGAGGCAAGTATCTATCTTTGCAGAGGAGTGCACATTTATGTCATGTCATACAGTCCCTGAACAGTAAGTGGCTGAGGATGCCTTCAAGTAATATTTTTTTCAAGAATGACCACAGAAAAAAGACATAATGAACATAATACTATATTAGAGTCTAATAAAGAGAAAGATAGCAAATGCAGCCACCTTCTTATATCTCAAACAATTAGAATCAGTTTATAAGGTTGGATTTGATATACTGAAGTTGTATGCCTATAGAGTCATCGCTTTGAATGTTGCTTATGTATAGATCTAAAAAAGTTAATCTTATAAGAACAGAATAGAAATGTGGTGACCAGAGGATCAGGGCCTTGGAGGGATGGGGGAAGAAAAAAAATGTTGAGCAATATGTATAAAATTTCAGTTAGGGGTCCAGAGGAGATGGTTCAGCACTTAAAGGAGAGGATCAGGGCCTTGGAGGGATGGGGGAAGAAAAAAAATGTTGAGCAACATGTATAAAATTTCAGTTAGGGGTCCAGAGGAGATGGTTCAGCACTTAAAGAGTTTGCCATACAAGGAAGATTAAACTTTGGATTTGGAGGCTGGATAGATGGCTCAGCAGATAAGAGCAGTGACTGGTCTTGCAGAGGACCTGGATTCAATTCCCAGCACCCACATGGCAACTAACAATCATCCATAACTCCAGTTCCAGGGGATGTGCTGCCAACTTCTGACCTCCTCAGGCATTGCGCCACATACGTACATGTAGACAAATACACTCATATACATAAAATAAAAATATAAATAAAATAGTTTAGAAATTGGATCTATGGAACATACATAAATGCTGTGTATTCATTGTAGTTCACCTGCAATTGGAGCCCCAGAAGATGGAGACAGAAGATCCTGGAATAAGCTCACTATTGAGACTAGTTGTATTGAAGAGTTCTGGTTTGACAGAGAGATTCTGCCTCAAAGAAATAGAAGAATGATTAAAGAAAAATTGAGAGAAATTCCAGACATCCACATGTAGGTTCAAACATGCATGTGCACGCATATGCACACAGAGAGAGAGAGAGAGAGAGAGAGAGAGAGAGAGAGAGAGAGAGAAAGAAAGAATGGAGGAATAAGTTTTAAGTAACCTAGTGCATTGCATGGTGACTGTAGTTTTTATAAGTATAATAATAATAAAAGGTATTTTATGTTTCAAAATTGTTGAAATAGGTTGTTAACATTCTTACAACAAAAATAGTGTTTTATGTATGAATTAACTTGATTAAATCTTTCTATAATGTATACATAGATTAAAATGTTACACTGTATCCCATAAATATACGCACTTCCTATTTGACATTTTAAAATGAATAATAAAATTTAATGTATTCTGTTAATGTTTTAGAGCATATCATTTCAGTGCTTTTTATCCATATGCAAATATATGCTTTTAAAATGATAATAGCTTATCACTCCTCTTTTATTAACTTTTCTTCACTTGTTTATTTCCTTATAGCAGTAATTTTCTATGGAGTTTATAATCCTGGTGAGTTTGAGGCTTGTGTGTGTGGGGTGTGTGTGTGTGTGTGTGTGTGTGTGTGTGTGTGTGTAAGGAGCAGGTGAGAAGTTGATACATAATGAAGAATCTTCTTTGGACCACCTTTTTCAGTTTTGAATGCACATTAAAATCCCCTAGGGGAACTTTTTAATTAATTAATTTATTTTTTGTCATTTTGAGACAGTCTCCCTGTAGCTGCAGCTGGCCTGGATCCCAATGGGATTAAAGGCATGAGCCACCATGCCCGGCTTGCCCTAGGGGCCACACTCAGGTGAATGATATCAGATTCCTAATGACATAAGAGCCCCAGCATGGTTTTTTTTTTTTTTTTGAAAATTTCCCAAGTGATCCTAGTAGGTGGCCAAAGTTGAGAATCTCTGTCCTAGTGTCTCAGCTACAAAGTAGATTTTCTTATTAGTCTCTCAGGTGATTATGACAAATGTGTGGGGTAAAGAAACCTATGCCTAGGTCTCAAAGTCACTTGATACCATCTAAGATATAGCTGTATGTACCTGGGTAGGTTGTCATGTGATTATTCTCCTTTTGGCTTAGGTTGATCCATCATTAGGTGTGCTGTCTTGAGATACCCAGAGATTTTAAGGGGTGGGAGGAGCAAATAAACAGGAAAGGCCACCTAGCCTTGTGAGTATGTGATATAATACTACAATTAATAAATTAGTTCAAAGTACAGCCTTCTAGTCAAGAGCAGTGGTTCTGGATCCTGGATGCAGAGTAGATAACCTGTAACTAATAATGATGAGGCCCAGACCATATCTCTGACCCTAGAAGTCAAGACTTCTGAAGAGGGGAAAGTAATTGATGTTCACATTCCCAAAAACCACTAGTTTACAGCAAGCCTTCTTAATTGGTGGTCCCTGGTACAAACAGTGCAAGTACCTGGAAGAAATGTTGATTCTCAAGGCCCACCCTCCTGACACATACCATGGACCTGCAAAATCAGGAAATCAGGGACAGTACCTGACTATCTGTTTTTTTCACAGACTGTCTCAGATGTGTCCAACATGTGGCCTACAGGCCATTTGGGTCCCAGGATATCTATTCATATGGACAGCCCAACATATTTGGAGATGACAATATCATGTCACAATATGAAAATGTTGGACAATTCTGTAAAGGTTGTTAATGCTCAAGTTTGAGAGCCACTGGATTAAGTTTGTCCCTTCTTCTCAGGTATAAAGAAAGGGATTCATCATATTCTTCAGTTTGTATCACATGATCATGTGTGGTATGCTTTCCAATTATTATTTTACCACCTTTGACCCCATTTAGCTTTCTCAAGAAGTTTGTGAACAATGAGCATTCACATTCTTTTTCCCTTCTTACAAAATAGGAAAACCAAAGATCAAGAAAGGTCATTTCTAAAGAGATGTCCTCTTTTTCCCAAGTCTTTGGTCTGTCATCCTCTGTCTTTGCCTTGAAAATCAATCAGTAATGGGCAGGTACATCATGAGCCTAGTATAGTCAGTGCCTTGGTTTCAATTGCCATTCGGTGGTGGAGAGAGATGAACCTCAGTGAAAATACAAATGCCCTGAGTCCCAGCCAAACCTCCAGTTATGAACAGCCATTTCTGGGAATTAGATGGCATCACTCATGAATGCATGAGGCTGGGAAGCAGAAACAAAGGCTGACTCATGGCAGATGTCTACTATGCTGCTACTGAGGTGAAGTGCTGTGGTGGCAGGTATGGTGAGGGTACCAAGGGAACTGAAGGTGAGGCTCAGACTCAACTGTATATATGGTGAGGGCAGCTATTGTTCTGGACAGCATCAGGCCCTTGGGACCCCATCCCCAGGCAAAGCAGCATTGTGTGTTCTCTGAGGCAATATGTTTCTCTCTAGGGAGTCTTTTGGGCACATGCCTACTGAGATTTATAGTACATTCTGGGCAAATGATCTTGTGCTAGGAAGTGGTGTAATGAGCAAGGCATAAGTGCTGCATTATCAGTTGCAGTATATGGAATATTTATATGCAGAAATATCTGGACACTTCTATACTGGAGCAGTGGTTCCCTTGATAAAGGTATCTTAAGAATTTGCCTCTAAATTCCTAGTTCCACCATTGCATTAAAAAGACTGTGATTATAGCAATTTTATTTTTTGGCACTGCATTCATGATGGATTTTGGTAAAGAACAGCATTTCTCAAGTTAGAGTTTTAAAATGCTTGAAGATATAATATTATACTTTCAGGGAAATTAAGTCTTCTGTAATGATTTATTAAACATATTTTTGCTGATGATTTTGAAAATAACTTAGGTAAAATAGGGATTAGCTAGATGATAACTTTTACAATATAGAGTTATCATTACTGGGGTGCAGAGATGACTCTGTGGTTAAGAGCATGGGCTGCTCTTGCCGAGGATCAGGATTCTGTTCCCAGAACCCACATGGCAGCTAACAACCGTCTGTAATTCCAGTTTCAAGGAATCTGACACCCTTTTCTGTTCTCCACAGGCAAGGTAGAACATGGGTGCAGTTACATACATGCAGGCACAGCAGTCATACTCTGTGGGGACCTAAAGGCCCCACCTTGCATAGGTCCGAAAGGAAGTTACTGGGGGCACAGCCTGGCTTGCTTTGAAAGTCTGAAGAATACTTCCACACTGCTGAGGAGTGCATGATCAGCATGTGACCATCCTTAAGATACACCCTCAGGGGAGACGGGGGAGTTCCAGGTGCCTTTATAAGCTCTGTAATACCTGCAATAAATGAGTCCCTGCTTAACTAGACTCCCCTTTGCGTCTGAGTGTCCCCTGCACTGGGGGTGGCGTGGGCTGGCGAATGGTGTGCTTACTCATCCCCAATCATCACTGCACCAGGGATTGCTGGTTCGAACCCCCGGCAACTGGTGCTCAGTGTGGTACTCAAAGGAAGGTGAAAAGAAAAAAAGAAAGAAGAAAGAAAGAAGGAAAACAGATTGGGGCCAATCGAGAGGTTCAGGGTAAGCAAGACCCTAAATATGGGTAACGCAACTTTTAAGTTTGAGGACCCGGTGCTTAAAGTGCTGAGAGATGCTTTTAAGAGCAGGGGATTGGATTTGTCAGATCCCGTAGCTCAAAAGGTTTGGGCAGAGGCAATTCATTTGGCTCCCTGGCTTCTTGGGGCTAATGCTTTTACTGGGGATAGATGGGAACATGTGGAACGTCTAGCTCAACAAAAGGAGGTTCAATTGGGGGTTGATCCACCACTGGAGTTCTACCCTATTATTTCAGCCTTAAAGGCATGCTTTCGGCCTCAGAGCCCTAAGCCATGGGCGTCACCTCCTGACGAGCCTTCAGAAACTCTGGCATGGGAATCATGGGAAGGGTTTGAGGAAGAATGCAGAAATGCAACAGAAGTGAAACGAAAAGTGGCCAAAGTAACAAGTGGCACCTCGGGCATGCCCTGGCCAGCTTCAGGGCTTCCTGAAACCCATGAAAACCATCCCTATTTCCAGGATTCTGGCCCTGCTCAGGAGGCTTCTGTGAGGCCATGGGTAGAAGTGTATCCTGTTAATGTAAACCCAGGAGGTGCGCGCCCTGACACCTGGTATCCCTGGGAGGTGAAGGATTTAAAGGAATTAAAAAAGGCGGTGGCTGAGGATGGCCCAGGATCACCCTGGGTAGATACTCTCCTCCAAAGCTTGGCCCATCAGCAGTGTACTACAAAGGTTTGGCTGGACCTCCCCAAAGCAGTCCTCCCTAGCCCTATATATATTAAATGGTGTGCCCTCTTTAAGGAGGAATGCAGGATACAGGCTGAGAGGAATGCAAGTGCCAACCCCATTACTTTTGGGATGTTGACTGGTTCAAGTGACTGTTATGCCACAGGGGAGCAACAGTCGGGCATTCCAGCCCCATATACAGAACAGGTCAGGGTCATATGATTAAATGCTTGGAGAAAATTGGATGAGGGGCCTACCGAATCCCCCCTTGCAGGAATTGATCAAAACCCTGGTGAACCACTCTACGAGTTTATAGACAGAGTGGAGAAGAGTTTAAAACGAAAATTACCCCCAGGCCCATTGAGGGAGAAATTCACTAACCTCCTGGTATGGGATGGAATGGATGCTGAACACAAGCTAGCTTGTGCTGGTCTTAAGGCAAGTCCATGGGACAATGGATAATTGCCTCCAAGGAGGTGGGAACCCAGACCGGGCAAACCAAAGCCATGGCTGCTTTCTTACAGATGCAAACAGAGGCTCTGACCCATGCCTTAACCCAGGCATTTAATTCACTTAATCTGGGACAGCAGGTAACAATGGGGCCTAGAGGGATAGAAGGCCCATGCTTTGGCTGTGGCCAGACTGGCCATATTAAAAGAAATTTCCCTCAGTGAGAGAACCGGCCTAAGCCTGGAGGTGGGGTATCGAAAAGACCCCCATCTATGCCCTTTCCCCAGTGCCGCAAAGAGTTCCATTGGCAGAAGGATTGTAAATCCAGATTTGATATTGAAGGAAAGCCTTTAAACTAAGTGGGGG
>NW_008344634.1:852638-858840 GCF_000622305.1 Nannospalax galili
GTTAGAGTCACCATTGCTGTAGTAATTGTCTAAATCATTTGAGGGTAATTCTGTTATCTCTATTTTTAAGATAAGTAACTTTTGTGCAAGGAATTCAACTCATCTGATTTGAATTAGTAAAAGAGAAAGCACCATTAGTGACCTAAATCTTGCTATTGTGTTAGTGTCAACTTCGGTTGTCCCAGATAATGATCCAAAGCAGAGGCAGACTTAATAATATAAATCATCAATTATACCTGAATAAAGGCCAATTACATCACTGTGTGTGCAGTATGACCAGATGTCACAGCAGTTCAAAGAGAGATGTGTTGCTGGAAATTTTAATGAATCCTAAGAGAAAACATTTTCCCCAAACAGATTTAAGCAAACTGGGTGTTTAATGTGTTCGATTGCCAGAGAAATCTGTTAACAGTTGCTTGGAAAAGAATCTGGGGCTATGAGTTACACAGGTTGACTTTTGCTTGGCACAATTTGGTGCCATTGTGCTAACTGTCTATTTGTCAGGGGATAAAGCTTTGTGATGTGTTATCTCTAATTGAGAGCCACAAAGAGTTAGCTTAGTGTTTATAACTCAGTATATAACTAATGTACATTACTGGTTATTTATGGTTAATGATTGACATAGAGAAGTTATGAAAAATGGTTCTGAAGACATTATACCCTAATATTAACTCCTTCCATTTGTTGAAGAAATGATCAGTTTATTGCTATGGCAACATAAGCACCCAATGAAACAAACAAGCATTGTCACCAAGTGACCATGGTGATTAATCTTGATTGTCAGTTTGACTGGATTTACAATCATCAGAAGACAAGGTTCTGGGTGTGCCTATGGGAATATTTCTAGAGAGGATTACAGAGGAAAAAAGACCCACCTGGTATGTGGTTGGCACCACCGCACAGGGTTGGGTCCTGGACTGTATAAAGTGAGAAAACAAGAGGCTGAAGAGATAGTTCAGTGATTAAAAGCACTGTCTGCTCTTATAGAGGACCAAGTTCGATTCCCAGCATCCACATTGCAGATAACAACTGTGCGGAACTCCAGTTCCAAATGAATCTGATGCACTCTTCTGACCTCCACAGGCATTGCATGACATGAGTGCACCTACATACATACAGGCAATACACTCATATACATCAAATAAAACTAATAAAGGAAATATTTAAATGAATTCAGATATTTTAAAAAAGGAGAAAATGAGCTGAGTACCAACATCCATCTTTGTTTTCCAACTAGGGACCAGACACCTCTCACTTCTACCTCCATGCTTTCCCTGTCTTTGATGGACTGTACCCTCAAACTGGGAGCCAAAATAAACCCTTCATTCCTCAAGTTGCTTTTGTCAGGTACTTTGTTACAGCAAGAAGACAAAAAATTAATATAAAAACCTTAAGCTTCATTTAGAACATAGTTTGTGCCCTTTGAACCTGTGAGCTTATTTTTGAAAGTGATATGCTCCATGTGATGGTTATTGGTTTGGACTCTCATTAATTGGCTTAGGTAAGCTTAAGCAATCTTGCTTTAACAGTATTCACAAGCCTCAAGAAGACAAATGAATCTTAACTCAAAAGAATGGGCAACCAAAAAGTAAACCACAAAGACACATAAAGTTCACGAAAAGAAGCAGACCTAAACTTGAAGGCTTGAGTCTCACACAAGAATCAAAAACTACAAAAGAAATCCACATGTAAAAATCACAGAGAAAAAAATAATAATATGAAAAACCAAAATAACATATCCCCACCAAACACCAATAGTACTCTAGAGGACTACAATGAGAACCCCCTAGAGATAATGGAACTCAAAAGAACAATTATAAACATGATAAAAGAATTTAGTGAATTTAAAGAACTCAGGGACTATTCAAAGAACTGAAGTAAGATAGTGATAAACTTGTGAATAAATTCAGAAGAGTTAGAAATATTGAAGAATACTCAGGCTGAAATGAAGAAGGAAGTGAAACACTCAGTAAGCCAATTAGAAACGACAGGAGAAAGACTCACAAATAGGGGGAATGAAATGAAAAAATGGAGTATCAAGACTGGAAGATAAAGTGGATGAACTACACCACTCAAGCAAAGATTATGAAAAATTTAAGAAATCACAAGAATGGAATATGGACAAATTGTGTGACACCATAAAAAGACCAAACTTACGAATCATAGGCACACAAGAAGGAGAAGACTCCCAAGATAATGGCATGGACCAGATCTTCAACAGAATCATGGAAGAAAATTTCCCAAAATTAAAGAAAGACATGCCATACAAATACAAGAAGCATATAGAACACCAAACAGACAGGACCAGAAAAGAAACTCTCCATAGTAAGAACACTAAATGTACAAAACAAAGAGACAATACTGAAAGCTGCAAAAGAAAAACAACAAGTCACATATAAAGGAAAACCCAAGAAGATTACAGCTGACTTTTCATTGCAAGCTATGAAAGCCTGAAGAGCCTGGACCAAAGTATTCCCAGTTTTGAACGACCACAGTTGCCAACCCAGATTACTTTACCCAGACAAAATGTCTATTATAGTCAAAGGGGAAAAAATCTTTCCTAACATAAATAGGCTGAAGGAATTCATATCCACAAAACCAACACTTCAGAGAGTTCTGGAAGCAATACAAACAGCTGAAGAAATGAATGACTATACCCAAGGGGTTGCGGAAAGAAATCCAATGAAGGTATAACTGTAAAAAAGTACAGTTATATCAAGAATGTAAACACAAATAAAAATGACAGGATTCAATACTCGTCTTTCATTAATAACTTTATATATTAATGGACTGAACTCCCCAGTCAAAAGACAGACTAGGTGAATGGATTAAGGAACAAAACCCATCTTTTTGTTGTCTGCAAGAAACTCATCTCATTTTCAAGGACAGACACTATCTTAAAGAGAAAGGATGGAAAAAATATACCAAGCAAAGTGTACTAAGAAAAAAGCAAGTGTTGCAATTCTAAGATCTGACAAAATAGACTTTAAACTAAAACTAATCAGAAGAGATTAAAGAGGGCCACTTCATTCTGATCAATGGAACAATAAATCAAGAAGATATTACAATCATGAGCATATATTCACCAAACTCTGTTGCACTCAACTTCATAAAAACAATACTATAGGACTTTAAGACCCATATTAATTCCAACTCATTAATACTAGGTGACTTCAATACCCTACTGTCTCCATTAGATAAGTCAACAGGGAAGAGAGTTAACAGAGAGACATCTGAATTAAACAATACCAAGTATCAAATGGACTTAACAAACATCTACCGAGTATCCCACCCAAGCACCAAAAGACATACTTTCTACTCAGCACCCCATGGAACTTTCTCCAAAATCGACCATATACTGGGGCACAAAACAAACCTCAACAAATGCAAAAAGATTGAAAAAATTCGATGCATTCTATCAGACCACAATGCAACAAAGCTTACAATCAACACTGGAAGAAGTCCTAGTAACCATATGAACACATGGAGATTAAACAACACACTCCTGAATTATGAATGGGTCAAAAGAGAAATTAAGAAAAAAATAAAACTGTTCCTGCAACTAAATGAAAAGGACAATACAATACAACAAAAACTCTGGGACACACTGAGAGCGGTCCTTAGAGGGGAGTTTATAGCTCTAAGTGCCTACATCAAAAAATCAGAAAGAACACAAATAAATGACTTAAGATTGCAACACAAGACACTTGAAAAGCAGCAACAAATGAAACCCAAACCAAGCAGACAACAAGAAATAACAAAAATCAGGGCAGAAATTAGTGAAATTGAAACAAAGCAAACAATACAAAGAATCAATGAATCCAAGAGCTGGTTCTTTGAAAAGACAAACACAATTGACAGACCACTAGCCCAGTTATCCAAAAGAAGGAAAGAGAACCTCCAGATCAACAAATCTGAGATGAAAAGGGAAACATCACAACACACATCAAAAAGATGCAGAACATTTTAAGGGAATACTTTAAAAACCTGTATACTACCAAATTTGAAAACCTAAAAGAAATGGACAGATACCTCAAACCATGGAAACCACCAAAAACTAAACCAAGAAGAGATTGACAGCTTAAACAGACCCATAACCCAAAAAGGAATTGAAACAGCAATACAAAACCTCCAGAATAAAAAAAGCCCAGGACCAGATGGATTTATAGCACAATTCTATCACACATTTAAAAAAGCTCTACATCCAATACTACTTAATTTATTCAAACAGATAGAAATGGAGGGAGAAATTCCAAATTCCTTCTATGAAGCCAGCATCACTGTAATACCAAAGCCAGGTAAAAAGACAACCAAAAAAGAAAACTATATACCCATGTCCTTAATGAACATAGACGCCAAAATTCCCAACATGATACTTGCAAACCACATACAAACACACATTGAAAAGATCATCCACCATAAGCAAGTCAGCTTTATCCCAGAGATGCAGGGATAGTTCAATATACGTTAAGTCAATAAATGTCCTAAATCATGTAAATGGGCTCAAAGACAAGAACCACATGGTCATCTCAATAGATGCATAGAAGGCCTTTGACAAAACTCAACAAGAATTTATGTTTAAATTCCTAGAGGGATTTGGACTGGAGGGAACTTACCTCGACATAATTAAAGCCATATACAACAAACCCACAGCCAACATCATTCTAAATGGAGAAAAACTGGAAGCATTCCCATTGATATCAGGAACCAGTCAAGGCTGCCCACTATCTCCACTTCTCTTTAACATAGTGCTTGAAACTCTTGCAATAGCAAAGACAAGAGCAGGAAATTAAAGGTGTAATAATTGGAAAAGGAGTGATCAAATTATCCCATTTTGCAGATGATATGATATCGTATCTAAGAGAAGCCAAAAATTCCACCAGAAAAATGCTAAAAATTATTAACACGTTCAGTAAAGTGGCAGGTTACAAAATTAACCTATAAAATTTGTAGCCTTTCTATATACCAATAACAAGCAATTAGAGAAAGAGTACATGGAAACACTCCCTTTCACAATAGCTGCAAAAAAATGTCTAGGAATAAACCTGACCAAAGACATTAAAGATCGCTACATTGGAAATTTTAAATCTTTAAAGAAAGCAATTGAGGAAGACATCAGAAGATGGAAGGGCCTCCCATGCTCATAGATTGGAAGAATTAATATTGTGAAAATGACCATCCTACCAAGAGCCATTTATAGATTCAAGGCAATGTCAATAAAATTCCCATGACATTTTTCACAGAATTGGAAAAAAACATCCCAAGATTCAAATGGAAGCACAAAAGACCTCAGATAGGCAAAGCAACCCTGAGCACTAAGAGAAATGCCGTGGGAATTAGTACACCAGATTCTAAGCTGTATTACACAGCTATAGTCACAAAAACAACATGGTACTGGCACAAAAATAGACCCATAGATCAATGGAACAAAATTGAAGACCCAAATATGAGTACATGCAATTTCAGCCACCTGATATTTGACAAAGGGGCCAAGAATATTCACTGGAGGAAAGACAGCATGTTCAGCAAATGGTGCTGGCAAAACTGGATCTCCACTTGTAGAAGAATGAAACTAAACCCCTATCTTTCACCTTGCACAAAAGTCAACTCCAAATGGATCAAAGACGTCAATGTAAAGCCTGAAACTCTGAAACTGTTATAAGAAAACATTGGCAAAAACCTACAAGATATAGGTGTAAGAAAGGATTTTTTAACCTGGACATCAATTGCCCAGGAATCAAGGTCAAGAATTAACAAATGGGACCTCATTAAACTAAAAAGCTTCCTTACATCAAAGGAGGCAACAAGGGAAGTGAACAGAAAACCCACAGAATGGGAGAAAACTTTCACTAACAACACATCTGACAGAGGTTTAATATCCAGAATATATAACAAACTCAAAAAACAGAGAATCAAGAGAAGAAATAATCCAATTAAAAATGGGCTAAGGAGCTGAACAGAGAGTTCTCAAAAGAAGTAAAGATGGCTATGAAGTGTCTTAAAAGATGTTAATTCTCACTAATAATTACAGAAATGCAAATTAAAACCACTTTAAGATTTCATCTTACCCCCATCAGACTGGCTAGGATCAAGAGAACAAATGATACCCAATGCTCGTGAGGATGTGGAGAACGGGGAACACTCATTCACTGTTGGTGGGATTGCAAACTTATGCAACCTCTATGGAAAACAGTGTGGAGCC
>NW_008344634.1:859410-860449 GCF_000622305.1 Nannospalax galili
TGATATATAATGCCTAGCTGGTTTTAAAAACCAGTGGGAACCATATTACTCCAACAACCTACTGACAAATTATACATACCAGATCAAGAAATATATGTCTAGGTAAGGTTTATCTGAGAACAACTGATCTTTGCCCAAGGTTTATCTACATGACACACAGTAATTAAAAGTACCAGACTGGTGGAACTAACCTTCTTGGATGTTTCACAGACATACTTTGAGGCATATAATAATTTGGTCAGAGGGACATAAAGGACAGTTTTTGCTTCTTGCCCTCATAGGTCAACTAGTTCCAGGGTACTATGAGCATCTCTCAACATGTCCTGTAATTGTGGTGGGTCCCCATCCTCTTGATCAAGGAGGCTGAGGAGACTCCACGAGATGGACATGAACCAGTGTCTAGGATACACAAAGTATCATTTCCTCCATGCTTCCAAGAAAAGACAGCCATGGTTGAGCAGGACCTTTGACTTATCTTCCCATAGGCAGAACTGGTAAAAGAAAGAAACCACGGTCTCCTCCCAAGCCCATGTGACCTCTGAGGAACAGATCCTCGAACGACCTTAAGAGTAAAAATAAGTTGTTTATCTGGGCCAACTGTATGGCCTTAAAAACCATAAAGAAAAGTATAACCAAATATTAAAGGGGCCAATATAATTTTTTAATACTCTATGTGTATAGCTAAAGGCTACAGAACAAGCAACAATGCCAGATAGGAGAAATCTTCTTTTGAGTTATTGGCCAGGGTGGCCAAAGAGACTCCCAGATAGTAACCCAGCATAGAACTGGGAAAATGAATAGCAGACCCCAATCTTATCTAAAGGAATATTGACAACTCATTGCTGCTTGATGAGGAACAGCTGACCCTCCAAAAACAAAGACCTCTAGATAGGCTGACTAGATTCACCAGAAGGGCAAGTAGTCGGGAATGGCTGGGGGTGCCAACAACACAGCAGACAGTAAGTAGCAGGGATATCAGAGTATAAGGGCTCTAGTGGGGGGAGGGAGGCTATGGGAGGGTGCTACCTGGGAAGTGGGT
>NW_008344634.1:860614-860788 GCF_000622305.1 Nannospalax galili
AGTTGCAACTGATTATGACTAGTAATAATCAGACACGTACAGATTAGAGATGCATGTGTCAACATCTCAGTGCTAGTAGGAAAAACAATGAGTCATTCTTCAAGGAACAATATATTCTAAAATGAAATGGAGATCTTTTTATGTGTTACAGGGCTTATACTGAGTTCAATATTA
>NW_008344634.1:861654-867666 GCF_000622305.1 Nannospalax galili
GGAAGTGGGTATATAGATGAATAAGACTGTGTGGGATGTTCTGTACAATATACACACAGAAAAATCAACAAATTTAAAAAAAGATATATTTGAGGAGGAAGCATAAAATTTTACTTCATGTTAAATAGTAGAGGTGAGAAATATTATCAGTGAAATCTACCTGATGACTTTATGTCCATAATCAGGTACTAAGAATCTGAATGTAACCAACTGTGACTAGTAATAATCAGATACATAGAGATTAAAGACCCATATGCAAACAGAGTTTATACTGAATTCAGTATTGTATAACTGTTTTAATTCAACTGTGAACCTAAACATTTACAGCCACCTTTGAAAGAGATGTATCCTTGCTCTGGAATGTGTTACTGTATATGTTAAAGCTATAATGAAATGCTTCTTTTAATCATGTGGTTATTAAATTTTGAAAAATTTTTAAAAAATGAGTGGGCAATATTGACTGTCATTATTGATCCTTTAAGTGGCTATTTTATTTCAGCAATAAAGAAATGGATAATTCCATGTATCAATTACTATTGTGTTTTTTTCTTTCTCTTTTAGGAGTAAAGTTTTTCTTGTTTCTATCACTTCGTATATTGGTTAGGTCACTTATTCAACAGGTTTCTCTTCTTCAGAAATCTTATGCTCTAGAAGAGGAACTGTAGGCAATAGACAAAACCACTTAAGAGAAACATGTGTATGGGGTAGAAAAGTAAAGCAAAGTGCCATTGGGCAATCGGTTCTATTTCAGATAAGGGGATTGCCAAAGTCTTTTAGAAGAAAGGATATCTGAGTAAATCTTTGAATAAAGATAAGAGCGAGCCAAGAAAAGATATGGGAGAATAACATTGCAGATAGTGTAACAGAAGTAAGAAGAGGGGCCTGGGAAATTGGCTTAGCATATGCAAGGCTTTGGGTTTGAATCACTCATCTACACACATGCACACACACGCACACACACACAGACACACAGACACACACACACAAATGCACTTCAGTGGAAAACTATACATTGTTTAGAGCATTAATTCTTAAGTAAGAAGCAATTTTGTGCTCCCCTCTTCCCCCAGTGAGCTCTAAAGAGATTTTTTGTTTTGGTTGTTGCAACTTCAGGGAGTGTTTTTGGAAACTTGTGAGTAAAGGACACAGGGAATACAGCTCAACAATCTCCAATGTAGAGGACGCATCCTTCTCCTGCATCCAAGAATTTTACAACTTATAATTTTAACAGTTCTGAAGTCAAGAAATTCTAGATTAAAGCATACTTACGTTATTTGATTATGATTTTATGAGGATTCTGGATCTTTCATTACTGTTAAGTGATTTGGCAATTCTATAAGCTGTATGTAAGTGAGGTGAATGTATAATAATGCTTTCTATATTCCTGTAATAAAGTTTTTCTATTGGAGATTAAACTGCCTTAGTTTTCCCCCACAGAGGAAGAGAGTTATTTTGCACATTTATTCCAATATCTCTGATCTAGAAATATGTCTATTCTTTTGATTCACCTTTGAGTTGGTCATAGCAACTTATTGGTTCATTCACTGTTAATGAGGTAAATAAAGTCTTTAATAAATGTTCATTTTTCACCTGCATAAGAGCCGTGATGCTTCTTAAAAAATATCCTTGGCCTGGAGAGATGGCTCAGCGGGTAAGAGTGGGCATGAGGACCTGAGTGAATTCTCAGCTCCCGGTTCAAAAATCTGGACATGATTGCAAAGGCCTGTAACCTCAGTATTCATGGAGAGAGACAGGTGGATTCTGAGAGCTTACTTACCAGCCCACCCAGCCCAAGCAGTAAGTTTCCCACTCAGTGAGAGACTCTGCTTGAAGGGAGTAAACCAAGGGGCAATACCAAAAGTCACTCACATATCCTGCTCTGGCCTCCCCATGGGTTAACACAGGTGCATGCACTGGAACACTCATGTGACTGCACCCCACCCCCCCCCCCGCACACACACACACACACCACCGCCACCACTGCCACCACCACCACCACCAGCACCACCAGCACCACAAAAGTCACAAAAATAAGTTAAAAAAACTATCCTTTAATGTAAGGAAGTAGAAAAGTGAATTGTTTATAACTCTTGTTTTATCTAAACAGATCAAAACATGCTTTAGAGATGCTCCCATTAATATATAGATGCCTAAGTATACCCTAATCTTTTGCATGGTCACATGATATTCAATTTAGGATAAACACCAGCATATTTAATAAGTCTCCTTATAATACACTTGAGATGATAGAATTTTTCAGTTACTGTTGGACTTTAACTGAAGCCCTCAGGAGGTGGAGGCAGCTGGGTCAGGGTTTGAAAGCAGCCTGGTATACATAGCAAGCCCTTGCCTGAAAACCAACGCCATTTTCTGAAGTTGTTATTTGTGATCACAATTTTTTTGTGGACAGCTTTAAGTTTTTCACTATTATCTACAAAACATGCTGCCATTGCTTCTCTATAGGACCTGAAGTCGACTCTTTCAATGAAGTCATTAGGAACTCCTGTGATAAACTCAAATATGGTAGAACCTAACATTTGGGGTGTTGCAGGAAGTAACCAAATCAACACAACTTTTCTGGGGAGCATAGGGTGTGATCTTTCCAATGTCTTTCCATATGCAATTTCTCCATCTTTTTCTGCTCCCTACTATCTTTCTTCTAAGTTACTCCATGAGGAATCCTAATAAAGAGGCTATAGATGAGAAGAAAATGAAATCAAAGTGCCCCCTACCCTGATTCCAGTTCCTTTCTGAAAGCTGGATCCCTACTGAAGATCAAAAATTTTTTTCCATAAGTGATTTTTTTCTACATGGAATGCCTCAGCTAACTAGTGATCTCAGGAGCGCCAGCCATGGTATCAGCAACATATATTTATATATCTTGTTGATATTTTTCTCTGTAGTGACTTGATGATCAGACTCCCATGGGGAACCAAAAATGCAGGCTTCAGATCAACATCTTCTGGGTTTAAGATAAGCAGGAAAGGAAAAAAGAAAGTATCTTCTCCAAAAGCCCTCAGTCTTACTGGCTCAATTTAGTCATCAGCTCATGCTTGAAGTAAGTACTGTAGATAGGTACACGGAAGAAAAAAGAAAAATAAAATTTATTGAGAACCCAATATTTCTCTGGGATAATGCTAAGAATGCTTCCCATGTGACAGGTGTTACAATTGTATCCATTTTAGTGAAGAAGAAAACAAGACATATAAACACTGTTCCAGAGCTAATAAGTAGTAATACAGAAAATCTAACATGGGTAGTCTTGCTCCAATCCCCAAATGTAAATTATATTTTCTGTACTTTGCCTGGCTTTGTCCAGGGTTTCATGTCTATCTCTGGACCTACAGTGGAGTCGACTTCACATAAACCTCAATGGACTTGGAGTAGCAGAATGGTTTGCTTTTACTGGTTGAAATCCCACTCCTGTTTTCTATTCTGCAAGAAAAGGCTATCTGATCAGGAACAGAGGCTTCACCAAGAACTGACTTTTTTTCTGCCATAAACAATCCTGTGTGCCAAGGGCCAAAAGAACAGAAAGCATAAAATCTGTTAGGAAAACTAAGGAACAGGAAGCTTCATAGCCAAACCCCAAACACAGAAACAGCAAATATAAGGTCCACAGAGTCTTGTCACTCAGTGAATTAATAAAATCAGCCCACAAATGCCAAATCTGAGGCACTGGTTTTACAGACTAAAATTCTTCAGCAACCTGGATAGACAATGCTGCAAGTGGAAATCTGTCCCCTGACTGCTTAATTCAAAGAATGGATTTTAATTTAATGGATACAGGAGAGGCTGAAGACAAATATTGAATTTCATGATAGGAGGAATGAGTAATACAGGGGCACAGCTGCTAAGGAAACATTTTCTTAATTGAAAAAAGATGAGTTTTTTTTAATTCATCAAGAATCAGCTTCTGACAACACCCCCACTTCTTCTCCAACAGTATTTTGGATGTAGAGTGCAAACAAGCTTCATATTTTAGAGATGAAGTGATTAAGCATTAATATTCAGAGTTTATGATAGAAGAACATTTTAAATTGTGTTAGCCAGTGGAAGTAGTGGTGCTGACTGAGATTCATTTTCTCTTCAGACTCCAGGAGGAAGATGCTCCTCCCCACAAAGCATTTGTAAAATCTTTTCTCTTACTCTTAGATCCAGGGCCAAGAATGCTAGTACTCAGAGAACTCAGACACAAATGTAGAGGTGCATTGGGCAACTATTTCAAGGGTCAAGAGGTAAACCTTGACAACTTTTAGTGATTAGATCACAGAAAAGTGTTCAGATGGATTGTGCCTAGTTTTAGATCTATAATAGATCATAAAAAGCAGATTTCTTAAAACCCACTGTACAAGCTTTATAGCCACAGTTCCTTTACCTGGCTGCACTTAGAGTTATCATGGGTGCTTGAAGAGGTGCCAAAGGCAAGGCCCCAATCAAAATCAATTGAAACAAAATCCTTGAGAGTAGACATTCAGGCTTTGGTGTTTTTAGAAAGTCCCCAGGTGATTTTATTCTGTAGCTCATATGAAAATCACTGCATTACTATGTGGCAAATATGTGTGCTTAGTAAGTTCCATAGCATTCTTGATACAGAGTCTCAGTCACAGTAAAACACCATATGCAACAAATCCACTTAGCATTTTCCTTAACTCTAGCATTTCCTACAGGTATTGGTACTTACTGATATGCAGACTCAGTATTACTTCCTGACTTTAAATGTGTTGCTTTGCATCCCCAGAGTGTGAAATGTGGTACATAGAGCTTTCACATCCCCTTGGAGTATGCTGCTATAATGAGATTCATTTTGGATTGAGGGTGCTACTTGCTTCTTTAAAAAAATAATTTATTATTTTTTGTTTATGAGTATATTGCCTGCATGTGTGTAAGTGCACCCGTGTCATGCAGAGGTTAGAAGAGGGCATCATACTCCCCTGGAACTGGAGTTATGGGCAGTTGTTAGCTGCCATGTGAGTGCTGGGAATTGAACCTGGCTCGTCTGCAAAAGCAGTCAGTGCCCTTAACCTCTGAGCAATCTCCCCAGCTCCTGAAGTACTATTTCTATTGAATGCATATCAGTTTTGTATCTTTGTCAAGACAAAATCATAAGTCAAATCAGTATAAGTCAGGAAACATCTGCGCTGATTTATAATGAGTTGTATCTTTTTCTTTACAAGATTTATTTTAAATTACGTGTGTGTGTGTGTGTGTGTGTGTGTGTGTGTGTGTGTGTGTATGCCATGTGTGTATGGATTCCCATGGAATCCAGAAGAGGGCATTGGACCCCCCGGTGCTGATGTTACAGGCTACTATGAATCACCTGATATGGATACTCTAAAACAAACTTCAGTCCACTGGAAGAGAAGCAAGTACTCTCAACTACTGAGCTATTTCTCCAGCTTCATGAGTTATATCTTTATAGAAATGATAAAAAGGTAGAATACATACTCACTGGCTATATGATACTATGGGAAATATGTGTCTTAACCAGAGAAGGAGGTAAACAATTTATACAAGGGGCAGGATATATAATATAAGACTCTGTGGTATCACAAGTCATTCAGTACAGTGTCACCATTGTACCTATAATGAGGGCAAGTCACAGTGACTCCAAAACCACAATTTGTGGGGCTGGAGAGCTGGCTCAATGGTTAAGAGCACTGTCTGCTCTTGCGGAAGACCTGGGTTTGAATCTCAGCACCCACATGGCAGCTAACAACCACCTGTAACTCCAGCTCCAGGGGATCTGACACCCTCTTCTGACTTCTGTGGGCATTGCACGATATGCACACATGATGAAGTTACAGTTACACACATGCAGGCAATACACTCATACACATAAACTAAAAATGCTAAATAATATGTTTTTAAGAACTATCAAAATAAAACAAAAATATAGGGACTGAAGAGATGGCTCAGCAGTTAAGAGTACTGGCTGCTCTCACAGGGGACTTAGGTTTAATTCATATGGTGGCTAACAACTGTCTGTAACTCTAGTTCCCAGGAAATTCG
>NW_008344634.1:868901-872392 GCF_000622305.1 Nannospalax galili
CTCATGGCGTTCTCATTTTATATATCCTTAGCCCCTCCCCCACATGCAGCTAAGGTCAACTGGTTGGATAGGATCCTTTTCCTAAGACCACAAAATTTATCTTCTAGTTAGTATGTTTTGAATGAAATAATTCTGGCCAAGAGGTTGGCGTAAAACATATTTGAGAGGCTAAGGAAATGATTCATCAGGTAAGAGTGCTATGCAAGTATGAGAACCTAAGTTCAAATCCTCAGAACCCACATAAAAAGCAGAATATGGCAGCATATGCCCACAATCTCAGCTCTAGGAAGACAGAGACAAGAGGATTCCTGGGACTTGCCAGCCACCAGTCTTGCCCCACATTTAGTAAGAGACCCTCTTCCAAGGGAATAAGTGGAGAGTGATAGAGCAAAAAGAAGATCTAAATTTTTCCTATGGCCTTCACACATGCAGGCACATGCACCCACCCACACATGTGTGAATATACTACACATACACATAACCACACACACATATGTACATCCATATTGAGAGAGAACAAACAATTGTATTGGAATGATTAAAATGACTTTATATATTCTATTAGCACTCAAAATGGAAAGATGAATAATCACGAAATACTTTTGCCTGGGGCAATACGGAAAGGCATTCAGCATTGAAATAAGAGATTTGTAGGGACAGGTGAGGAAAACATGAAGGCATGAGAATTGTTTCTCCTTTTTCCCTAAGCTATTGGTGTTGTGTTGTAAGCATTATGGAGAAATTGAAATCTAATATTTCTTTTGTGGTAGACATAGTGGGCATTTGTTTGCCTCCATTTGGGAAATTTCAATATTGTAATTTTTCACCTACCAAACCTACTCAAGGAGACTATGAGAATTATTGTGATTTGAAAGTGTTCATAAACTTGAGAGATAAGAATAAAATGTTCATAGAATAACTAGTAAATACACATGACACACAAAGGTGAATTTATTCCACTAACTCATAAGCTGGTGAACTTATTTTGCTGGAGTGCCCCTTCGAATATCATCTGAATAATACGTGATTTTGGTACTTTTATTGTCTGAAACTGTCCTCCATCACCAGAAATCTGGGAGTTTTAAAGGAATGATATGTTTTCCATTTTTCAAAAGAAGTAGTGCGAAAGGGCAGGTTGATGAGTTGAGTAGCCACAAGAAAAGATCAGAAATGTAGAAAACCCAGATTTTATTTCAGTGCTACTTGTGGAGATTAAAGAAATGCTATTAGACCATAATATTGACTCCTCATACTAGGACCTTCTTTTCCCATAGCCTAAATTCTATACCATTCTAACAAATATAACTCTGTCATAATGTATAATAATATGAACCCAGGTTTTGTTGTTATTTGAAGCTGATATTAAAGTAATATATATGTTCATATATTCAGATGTTGATTATTTGTCCATAAAAGCTTCCTATCATCAGTAAGATTTTGAAAGGAGGGGTTGGAGAGATGACTCAGAGGTTAAGAACACTGGCTATTTTTGTAGAGGACATGGGTTTAACTCCCAGCACCCATGTGGTGGCTAACAACCATCTGTAATTCTAGATCCAGGGGATCTGACACCCTCTTCAGGCCTCCAAAGGCATTGCATGCACAAGTTCACTTACATACATGCAGACAAAATGCTCATACGCATGAAGTAAAATTAAATAAAACACATTTTAAAAAGGTCTTCAGGGACTGGAGAGATGGTTCAGCAGTTAAGAGCACTGACTGCTCTTAGAGAGGACCCAGGTTCAATTTCCAGCACCCACATGGCGGCTATGAACCATTCCCCTTCCAGGGGAATCTGAAGCCCTCTTCTGACCTCCACGGCATTGCACGACATGGGTGCACTCACATACATGCAGGCAATACACTCATACACATAAAAAAAGATCTTCAAAGGAAATTGAATGTGTATATAAAAATAATAAACTATCTCTGCCAAGAATATGAATTTTATCTTGGCTAATTCAACTTGCTTTCTTCAGCAATCTCATTTCTGAGAGTCTATATCCCATATACACTAGCAAAAAATATGAAAAGATACATGCACAAGAAAATTCACTGAAGCTTTTTTATAATAGCATAAAACTAGAAACACCTAACCTAAATTTCTATCATTAGGAGATGATTTGAATAAACTAGGGTGCACCCACACACCAGAACAATGTGTCTGTGAAAGAGAATATATGATAACACTAAATTCTGATTTGGAATGATATGGGGATATGTTATTAAGTGAAATAGCATGGAGTGAAAATTATGTATAATTATTCCAGTAATTAACCTAGAAAATATGAGATTTTTTTATTCATATTTGTTTACAATAAGAAAAGCAATGAAAACTTAGACAAAATAGTTTTTTCTTTCTTTTTTAAATTTTTTTTTAATTTTTACAAAAACTTTACTGAGAATTTCATACATGCATATAAGGTGTTTTGATCACATCCATGCCCACTCCCTCCCCTCCAACATTCCCCCCTTTGAAGAGGTTAACCCTAAAATCTTTTAAGGATTAGATACAAACTCCCAAATACTTTTGACATTTTTAGCCTTGGATCAGAATATGACATTTTGACTTTTCGTCAAGAAACTGGCTAAATTTCTTTGGGGTCTTTTTACCCTAACTGCCTAGCCAATTCCTACATCCTATTCTTATCACGCCATCCTCTGAAGGGGTTACCCAAATTGCCAATAGGGAAAAGGGACACACACTGCTCTGGCTTCTTCCATGCTGAACAGGGACACAGGGTGAGGCAATAGACCCCCTTCAGTGGGTCTATCTAAAAGACTCCCAAATTGCATAACTCTTGTCTCTAAGGGGAGAAGAAAGTCCTTGAATCATGAATGGGAGATGCAAAGAAGTAAAGGCAAGAGTAATTAGCATTACAAGTTCTAGACAGGTAACTAGAAAAGTCAGAACAGGGCAATTTTCAAATGTTCGTATGAGAGTCCATTGGAGTTTCTTGACAAGGACTTCCAAACGCATCCTTCTATTGGGTTCTTCATCATTTCTTTTGTCTTCCAAGGCTGAACTAGTTGGCTAGGAAGAGTGGGTGGATACTCTGGTGAGGGTCCAGTGACCCTGCCTGGCACTCCTTTAATAAATGAGCACAACCATCGACAAGCCCAATTGTGACTAGGTTTAGCGATCAGACTCAGCCAAAGTTCTGATGATGGTAGTTATTTCATGCAGAAGGGACTGCTGTATACCATCGTCTTATTAAAAGGACCTGGAATTTAAAAGGGTTTTTGGTGCTAGGAGCCACATATGAGGGAGAACATATGTCGTTTGTTTTTCTGAGTCTGTGTTACTTCACTTAGTATAACAGTGTCTAGATCCATCCATTTACCTTCAAATTTCATTATTTCATCTTTCTTTACTGCTGAATAGAACTCCATTATGTGAATATATTACGATTTCTGAACCACTTGTCAGTTGAAGAACACTGAGGTTGCTTCCATCTCTTAGCTATTGTGAAAAGAGCAGCAACAAA
>NW_008344634.1:872451-880620 GCF_000622305.1 Nannospalax galili
AGTGGTATAACCAGGTCATATGGTAGGTTCATTTTTAGTTTTTTAAGAGTGCTCCACAGTTTTCCATAGAAGTTGCACAAGTTTGCAATCCCACCAGCAGTGAATGAGCATTCCCCTTTCTCCACATCAAGCATTTGGTATCATTTGTTCTCCTGATCCTAGCCAGTCTGATTGGGGTAAGGTGATACCTTAGGGTGGTTTTATTTTGCATTTCCCTAATTACTAAAGATGTTGAACACTTTTTGAGATGTTTCGTAGCCATCGTTATTACTTCCTTTGAGAACTCTCTGTTCAGATCTTTAGCCCAACTTTAATTGGGTCATTTGGTTTCTCGATTCTTTGTTTTTTGAGTTTTTTATTCATTCTGGATGCTAAAACCTCTGTCAGATGTGTCACTGGTGAAGATTTTTTCCCATTCTGTGGGTTTTCTCTTCACTTTCTGATTGTTTGTTTTGCTGTACAGAGGCTTTTTAGCTTAATGAGGTCCCACTTATTTTTTTCCACCCAAGAAGGTTAGTTCCACCAGTCAGGTACTCTTAATTACTGTGTGCCATGTAGATAAATCTTGGGCAAAGACCAATTGTTCTCAGATAAACCTTGCCTAGACATATACTTCTTGATCTGGTATGTATAATTTGTAAGTAGGTTGTAGGAGTAATATGGTTCCTTCTTGTTTTTAAAACTAGCTAGGCGTTATTTATCTCCCACATTGTCTCACCCCTCCATCATGGTTTCCCCAATTAAGTTGCCCCCATTATTCCCCTTTCTCCATTAGCAATACCCTTCTCCTATGGTACTATCTCTCTTGACTCCTTCTTTCCCTTTATCCCCTAGGTTCCTTGTATACCCTCCCCTCCCCCCTCCCTTAAACTAACCCAATTTTTATCCATATCTCCATTATTAAGGCCTGTTTTCTACTGTTCTTCTCTTTCAGGTTCTTTCTTTTCCTTACCAACCGGGTTCCTTTCCATTATGCTGGTTCCTATAGTTATGTCTAGATCCACATATGAGGGAGAACACATGTTGATTTTTTTTTCTGAGTCTGTGTTACTTCACTTAGTACAACAGTTTCTATTTCCATCCATTTACCTGCAAATTTCATGATTTCATCTTTCTTTACTGCTGAGTAAAACTCCATTGTATAAATGAACCACATTTTCATTATCCACTCATCAATTAAAGGACACTTAGGTTGCTTCCATCTCTTAGCTATTGTGAAAAGAGCAGCAACAAACATGGATGTACATGTGTCTCTGGGATAGGATGAGTTCTTTGGGTATATGCCAAGGAGTGGTATAACTGGGTCAAATGGTAGGTTCATTTGTAGTTTTTAAGAGATCTACACACTGCTTTCCAAAGAGGCTGAACAAGTCTGCAGCCCCAACAGCAGTGGATGAGTGTTTTCCTTTCCCCACATCCTCTCCAACATTTGGTATCATTTGTTCTCTTGATGTTAGCCAGTCTGATTGGAATAAGATGAAATTTGAAAGTGGTTTTAATTTGCATTTCCCTAATTAGTAGTGATATTGAACATCTTTTAAGATGCTTCTTAGCCATCATTACTTCTTCTTTTGAGAACTCTCTGTTGAGCTCCTTAGCCCATCTTTTAATTGGGTTACTTCCTGTCTTCATTCTCTGTTTTTTGAGTTCGTTATATATTCTGGATATTAAACCTCTGTCAGATGTGTCACTGGTGAAGATTTTCTCCCATTCTGTGAGTTTTCTCTTCACTTCCCTGGTTTCCTCCTTTGATGTACAGAAGCTTTTTACTTTAATGAGGTACCATTTGTTGATTCTTGGCCTTGTTTCCTGAGCAATTAATGTCTGGTTTAGAAAATCCTTTCCTACACTTATATTTTGTAGGTTTTTGGAAATGTTTTCTTCTAACAGTTTCAAAGTGTCAGGATTTGCATTGAAATCTTTGCTCCATCTGGAATTGACTTTTGTGCAGGGTGAAAGATAGGGATTTAGTTTCATTCTTTTACAAGTGGAGATCCAGTTTTGCCAGCACCATTTGCTGAACATGCTGTCTTTCCTCCAGTTAAAGTTCTTGGCCCCTTTGTCAAATATAAGGTGGCTGAAATTGCATTTACTCATATTTGGGTCTTCAATTTTGTTCCATTGATCTATGGTTTATTTATTGTGCCAGTACCGTGTTGTTTTCATGACTATAGCTCTTTAATACAGTTGAAATTCTCGTATAGCTATGCCCCCAGCATGGCTCTTAGTGTTCAGGGTTGCTTTGAGTATTTGAGGCCTTTTGTGCTTCCATATGAATCTTAGAATTTTTTTTCCTATTCTGTGAGAATGTCATGGGGATTTTGATTGGCATTGCATTGAATCTATAAATGGCTTTTGGTAGGATGGTCATTTTCACAATATTAATTATTCCAATCCACGGGCATGGGAGGTCCTGCCATCTTCTGATGTCTTCCTCAATCTCTTTCTTTAAAGGTTTAAAATTTTCATTGTAGATATCTGTAATGTCTTTGGTTAGGTTTATTACGAGATTTTTTTGTGCAGCTATTGTAAATAAGACGGTTTCCATGTACTCTTTCTCTGAATTCTTGTTATTGGTATATAGAGAGGCTACCGATTTTGAAGGATAATTTTGTAACCTGCCACTTTAGTGGATGTGATAATAATTTCTAGGAGTTTTCTTGTGGAATTTTTGGCATCTCGTAGATGTAATATTATATCATCTGCAAAAAGGGATAATTTGACCTCTTCTTTTCCAATCATTACTCCTTTAACTTCTTGCTCTTGTCTTATTGCTCTTGCAGGAGTTTCAATCACTATGTTAAAGAGAAGTAGAGATAATGGACACCCTGTCCAGTTACTGATTTCAATGGGAATGCTTCCAGGTTTTCTCCATTTAGAATGCTGTTGGCTGTGGGTTTGTTATATATGGCTTTAATTATGTGGAGGTATGTTCCCTCCAGTCCAATCCCCTCTAGGACTTTGAACATATATGCATGTTGAATTTTGTCAAAGGTCTTCTCTGCCTCCATTGATATGACCATGTGGTTCTTGTCTTTGAACCGATTTGTATGATTTATGGCATTTATTGACTTACATATATTGAACCATCCCTGCATCTCTGGGATAAAGCCGACTTGCTCATCGTGGATGAGCTTTTCAATTTGTGTCTGTATACGGTTTGCAAGTGTCATGTTGAGAATTTTTACATCTATGTATATGAATAAATGCAATTTCAGCCACCTGATATTTGACAAAGGGGCCAAGAACATTCACTGGAGGAAAGACAGCATGTTCGGCAAATGGTGCTGGCAAAACTGGATCTCCACCTCTAGAAGAATGAAACTAAACCCCTATATTTCACCTTGCACAAAAGTCAATTCAAAATGGATCAAAGACCTTGGTGTAAAGCCTGAAACTCTGAAACTGTTAGAAGAAAACATTGGCAAAAACCTAAAAGACAAAGCTATATGAAAGGATTTTCTAAACCGGACATCAATTGCTCAGGAAACAAGGGCAAGAATCAACCCATGGGACTTCATTAAACTTAAAAACTTCTGTACATCAAAGGAGGAAATCAGGGAAGTGAAGAGAAAACCAAGAGAATGGGAGAAAATCTTCACTAGCGACACATCTGACAGAGGTTTAGTATCCAGAATATATAACGAACTCAAAAAACAAAGAATCAAAACAAGAAGTAACCCAATTAAAAGATGGGCTAAGGAGCTGGCTGAACAGAGAGTTCTTAAAAGGAGAAGTAAATGTGGCTATGAAGCATCTTAAAAGATGTTCAACATCACTACTAATTAGGGAAATGCAAATTAAAACCACTTTAAGATTTCGTTTTACCCCAGTCAGACTGGCTAAGATCAAGAGAACAAATGATACCAAATGTTGGAGAGGATGTGGGGATGGGGAACACTCATTCACTGCTGTTGGGGCTGCAAAGTTGTTCAACTCCTTTTGAAGGCAGTGTGGAGAACTCTTTTAAAACTACAAATGGCTGGGCATGGTGGCACACTCCTTTAATCCCAGAACTAGGGAGGCAGAGGCAGGTGGATGTCTGTGAATTCAAGGCCAGCCTGGTCTACATAGTGAGTTCCAGGGCAGCTGGGGATACAGGGAGACCCTGTCTCAAAAAGACAAAAAAAAAAAAACTACAAATGAACCTACAATTTGATCCAGTTATACCACTCCCTGGCATATACCCAAAGAACTCATCCTATTGCAGAGACATTTGTACATCCATGTTTGTTGCTGCTCGTTTTACAATATCTAAGAGATGGAAGCAAATGAAGTGACCCTCAACTAACAAGTGGATAATGAAAATGTGGTTCATTTATACAATGGATTTTTACTCAGCAGTAAAGAAAGATTAAATCATGAAATTTGCAGGCAAATGGATGGAACTAGAAGCTGTTATGCTAAGTGAAGTAACACAATCTCAGAAAAAAAATCGACATATGTTCTCCCTCATATGTGGATCCTAGAACCAAATGCTGATAAGTGAGTATGTATCCAGACATAACTACAGGAACCAGGATAATGGAAAGGAACCTGGGAGGTAAAGGAAATAAAGAACCTGAAAGAGAAGAACAGTAGGAAACAGGCCTTAATAAGGGAGATATGGATAAAAATTGGGTTAACTTAAGGGAGGGGGAGGGAAGGGGATACAAGGACCTTAGGGATAAAGGGAAAGAAGGTACTCAAGAGAGGTAGGACCATAGGAGAAGGGTATTAGTAAGGGAGAAATGGGAAAAACAGGGGCATCTGAAATGGGGAAACCATGGTGGAAGGATTAGTCAATGTGAGATATAAATAATGCCTAGCTCATTTTAGAAAATCAGAGGGAACCATATTAGGCCAACAACCTACTGACAAAATATACATAGCAGATCAAGAAATATATCTCTAGGTATGGTTTATCTGAGAACAGTTGGTCTTTGCCCAAGATTTATCTACATGGCACACAGTAATTAAGAGTACCTGACTGGTGGAACTAACCTTCTTGGATGTTTAACAGACATACTTTGAGGCCTATACTAATTTGGTCAGAGGGACATAAAGGACAGTTTTGTTTCTTGACCTCCTAGGTCGACTAGTTCCAGGGGAGTATGAGCATCTCCCAATATGTCCTTTAATTGTGGTGGGTCACCTGTCCTCTTGATCAAGGAGGCCAAGAGGACCCCACAAGATGGACATGAATCAGTGTCTAGCCTACAAAGAGTAGGGTCAACACAGAAGAAACATTTCCTCCATGCTCCCAAGGGAAGCCAGCCATGGTTGAACAGGACCTTTGAGTTATCTTCACATAGGCAGAACTGGTAAAGGAAAGGAGCCAGGGGCTCCTCCGTATCCCATGTGACCCCTGAGGAACAGATCCTCAAATGACCTTAAGAGTAAAAATAAATTGGTTTATCTGGGCGAACTGTATTTCCTTCAGCACCCAAAAGGAAAGTATAACCAAAGATTAAAGGGGCCAATATAATTTTTTAAGAGTCCATATGTATAGCTAAAGGCTACATAGCAAGCAACAATGCCTGGTAAAAGATACTTTCATTTGAGTTCTTGGCCATGATGGCCCATGGGACTCCCAGATAGTAACCCACCATAGAACTTGGAAAATAAACAGCAGAATCTAATCTTATCTCAAGGAATATTGACAATTGATTGCTGCTAGATGAGGAACAGGTGACCTTCCCAAAACAAAGACCTCTAGATAGGCTGACTAGACTCACCTGATGGACAAGTAGTGGGGAACAGCTGGGAGCGGGGGTGACAATGCAGTATACAGTAGCAGGGATAACAGAGTATAAGGGCTCTAGTGGGGGGAGGGAGGCTATTGAAGGGTGCCATCTGGAAGTGGATGTATAGTTGAGTAAGATTGTTTGGGATGTTCTGTGTGATATACACACAGAAAAAAATTCAACAAATTTTAAAAAATGTATTATATTGGAGGAGGAAGCATAATAGTTTATGTCATGTTAATTAGTAGAGGTGATGAACATTACCATTGAAATCTACCCAATGACTTTATAGACATACACAGGTGCCAAGGATCTGAGTGCAACTGATTATGACTAGTAATAATCAGATACATACAGATTAGAGACACATGCACCAACATTTCAGTGTTAGTAGCAAAAACAGTGAGTCTTTCTGTAAGAAACAGTATATTTTGAAATGAAACAGATCATTTTGAGGGTGAAAAACTCATTCAATTTTCTGTCTTACAGGGCTTATACTGAGTTCAATATTGTATAACTGTACTGATTCAACAGCCAACATAGAAATTTTGTAGCCACTTTTGAAGGAGCTGTGTCTTTGCTCTGTAGACTGTTATTGGGCCTGATAAAGCTGTAATGATATTGTTCTTCTAAAAAAATAAAAAATAATATTAAAAATGTAGGAAACGGCATTATCTTGAAATGGAGATCTTCTTTAAAGGGGAAAAACTCATTCAATTTTATATCTTACAGGATTTATACTGAGTTCAATATTGTATAACTGTATTAATTCAACTGTGAACCTAAAAATTTACAGCCACTTTTGAAAGAGATGTATCCTTGCGCTGGAGTGTGTTACTGAATAGGTTAAAGCTGTAATGAAATTTTTCTAATCCTGTGGTTATTAAATTTTTAAAAATTTTCAAAATATTCTTCAAAGAATAAAAATTTGCTCCTTAATTATTAGTAGATGTGAAAAACATTATTATTGAAATCTACCTGATGATCTTATACCCATGCTCAGATGCCAAGGAGCTTAGAAAGTAATTGACTTTGACTAGTAATAATCAGATATATAGAGATTAGAAACGCATGTGTAAACATCTTAATGTCAATTGCATTAAAAATGATTTTTTTCTGTATCAAACTGTGTATTTTAATAATGAAATGGAGATTTTTTAAGGTTAAAACCTCATTTAATTTTATGTCTTAAAGGGTTTATACTGAATATTGTACAATATTGTATAACTGTATTATTTCAACTGTAAACTTAAAAATTTACAGCCAATCTTGGAACAGATGCATCTTAGCTCTGGAAATTGTTATTGAATATGTCCATGCTGTTGTCATGAAATGTTTCTTCTAATTATATGGTTATTAAATAAATAATTTTAAATAATAGCAAGTTTGAGGCTAGACTAGCTACAGAGGTGCTGTCTCAAACACCAAACAAAAACAAAACACCTGTTTTATGAAGCTCTACTAGCAGCTTTAGATTTCGTGGCTAAAAACCTAAATAAACTGATATGTTTTGGTCAGTTTTTCAATAATAAAAGTGACAAAAAACTAAAAAAAACCCTGAAATTTTAAGGGAAGAGGTTTCAACTCCAACAGACTTAAGTTAGCATGGCCATATGTCCTGTATGCAGACTGAAGATATTAAATCAATGTGACCACTTTGGCAAAGCAAGTAGAAGTGACTAATAGTCTTAGGTGTTTTAAATCTAGATTTTAACATGAGCTTTTAACTTTAAATGTTTAAGCCAAGATATACCAAAGTCTCGTCAAGATCTTATCTCCTTGATCCTTGTCTCAATTCTGGTTCTATAATATGATCTCCTCATATGCTAAACTTTTTATTCCAAGGATTATGACAGATCACTTATCTCTGCTTTAGATATATTTTGTATGTATGTTATGTATTTATGAGTATAGTAATTTTAGGACTTTTGGATAACTACTGCCTCTTTAAAGTCAACCAACGAGTTTGACAAGGTGCATATCTTTGCCAAGTGTATGTAAAAACAGTTCTAAACATTTAAAATTGGTCATCTAAAAATACCTGCTTCAAGGTTTACATCTTAGGGTTTAAGACTTCTTAAAGTTCTTAATGTGTACTTTATAATAATATATTTGAGATCATTGTTCATCTCTGATTTAAAAATTTGAAATTATAGTACAGTTAAATACTTGTTAAATGGTTAATATAATTACTATAATTGTAAAGAGATGGCAATAAATAAATAAGCAAAGTCAAATGCCAAAATTTTGTCATCTAGATGCCTCAAATCCTAATGAGAAGTGAATGGGATTTTTTTAACAAAAATAATTTCAAAGTGCCTGTTACCATGACTTTTCTTTAACAAATGATTAGTTTAAATTGGTGTCTTTATTACTGTTAGATATTTAAGAAGCCATATGTATGTTTTCTATGTTTTGGATAGAGCCTCCTGGAGTTCCATTT
>NW_008344634.1:880673-890263 GCF_000622305.1 Nannospalax galili
TTCTTATTAAATTATAAATATATATATATATATATATATATATATGAAATCAACAATCAAGGTAAAGAAAATAAAGATCAAAATGTTATAAGTATGAGATTTTTGTTGTTTGTTTGACAAAGGAAAGTTAAATATATATGTATGTATATATTTGAAAAAAATAAGAAAATAATGAATAAGGTAAAGAAGTGACTGAGGAGGCTATACCAACATCAACTTCTGGCTTCCACATGCTCCTGCACAGGTGAATGCACCCATATACACATGTGCACATACATGCATATATTACACACTTGTACACTATACACCTTCTGCACACAAATATATACACCACAAACCTGCGCACACATATGGACACACGTATACAACACACACACATGCACACTCTGGCGCATGCACGCATGCATGCACACACTCCAGAAAGGAACAGAAGGAAAATAAAAGAAGGGTAGGAAATACAGACTAGACTTCTCTGATTAAACTTCATTTTGCATATTTAATAAAAATTAAATTTCAGATAATGAGTATAAGATTTCTTTTTGGGTGATGTGAATGTGCTAAAATGAGCTAATCTAATCTGAAGTCAGTTTCACTGCACTAAACCAAGCAGGCCCACATACTCCCTGCAGGCTCTAGGGTAAAATCTGTTTCCTTGCCTTTCCCAGTTTCCAGAACTGCATGTCTTGGCTACTGACCTCCTTTCTCAATCTTCAAAGGCAGCCACATGCCATCTTCAGATCTTTCTCTGCTACCACTTCCACTCTGCTTTGTTTCTAATCTCCCACCGCCTCCGTTTTATAAGGGAATTGATGATTTCACGTAGAGTTCATCAGGATAATCTCCACCTTACCACTATCCTTAACTTCACATCTGAAAAGGCCTTTTCCCATGTAAGGTAAACCTCCCAAGTTGAAGAAAATAGAATCCATTATCCTTAGACACCTTTATTCAACCTACTCCATTTTCAAGTTGGATTCTCTAGAAAGACTAAGGAGTTCTAAGTTTGCATGGCATCTTCTGTTGGATCTAGGCTTTAAAACTGGTCAATGCCTTCCATCTGTCTTCATTCCCAGTGTACACCTCTGAATGTAGTACTCTAGAATAAATGGAATAAATGGAAAAGACATTGCTGTTCATCATTCTACTGGCCACCTCATTGTCTAACCAACTCTTCCTATACAGAACTTGGCTTACTGAGTCCAAAGGATTAGCAAGCCCAAGTAGAACACCAAAGAAGATAAAAGTGGCATTTAAATCAACTTTTCCATTGCTTTAACACTTCTGTGCTGTATTACAGCTCCATCCTTGACAAATACCTCAACAACATCTTGTTGCCTGGTCTTTTTATATATTTGGGGGGAAAATCAATATCCTGATATGTGCATACCCTATTTCCTCATGAGCAAGTTTTGAGGTAGGTATTTTCCTAGACTCCCTATCAGAATGGTTTTCTTTTGAGCACATGGTTCCACTGGGAGGCCAGTCATGCAGGAGAATTTTGCAGCACTAAGTTAACCTCAGGCCATAGGCAAGTATCTTGCATCTAAGTCTACGAAGGGTACCTCCTGTGCATTATCTAGTTAATCTCTCTCATCTTTGAGGTTAAAGTGAAAATTCTACTATGGAATTTACCTTGGTGAAAAGATTACTCTCAAACTGTGCTTGGGATGCATCTAAATATGGCATAGGTATATTGGAGAATTATTCTTAGAAAATTTTCAGATGTCTGTTTAGCTTAGCCTAGGATTTTCCACAAGCAGGGCCTGAGAAAAGTGTTGAATTTACTTACAATGTATCTTTTCGCATTTGCGATGCTAGAATAAATTGACATAGGTTGGGTGGCTTTATAAACTATGAAAATTTAGTTCTCACAGTTCCAGAGGTTCTGAGTCTGAGATCATGGGCATGTTGTGGTAAGGACTTCCTTTAGGGATAAAAATGGACAACTTTTTACTGTGTCCTCACATGAGAGAAGTGTGATGGTGTCTCTGGAGCTTCTTTTTTTTAAAAAAATAGTATCGAAAGTTTGTGAGTTTCATAAAATATATTTTGACCATATTTAGGTTTCCTCCCCTATATGCACCCCTCATACACTCTTGTCAGTTTTCATGTACTCTGTTATTTAGAAAGGCCTATTGAGCCAAATTTGTGTTACCAAATTCCCTTTGTTGTGTGTCCATCCTCCAAGTCTGGTTAGCATATCTAGTGTCACACCCTTAAAGAAAGCCACCTCTCCCTCTCCCAGTAGTTATCTTTTGCCAATAGTTCCTCAGCTAAGGTTGGGGCTTCTTACCCACTCCCCCAATTCTATGCTGGGAATTTGTCTGCTTTGAGCTTGCATGTGTCTAAGGGCACTAATCTTATTCACGAGACCTCTGTTCTTATGAACCAATCATCCTCCAATAGTCCCACCTTAGAATATTATTACACTGAGGTTAGGATTTCAACATAGTAATTTGGAAGGGACAAAAACATTCAGATCATTTTAAGACCCAACCTGAAGACATGGAAGAGAAAGGATTGAGGAATAAATCGTGGAAGGAAAAGCCAATGTGAACATGTTTTGAGTCAGTTCCTCCTACTGGCCACTTGTATTGACTATGCAGGACTTTTCCAGCAGATTTAAGAGAAAGATCTCAGAACTATGCTAGGGGAACAAAGGAGAAGATCTTTTCCTTCCTCTGTCAGTCCCATTGTTTAAAGGTGGATCTATGGATGTCCTCTTTCCTACACACACATTCTAGTTGCATTTATGTGAAGGCAAATTGGGTTTATGTAGCTGGCCCATGCTATGATGTAACATATCCTCAAATCATGAATTGACATGGCATGCAGCAAGACCCTGTCAGATTGCGTCTGTGTGAAGTTGCTGGTTATCACAACACTGAAGATCAAAATACTGTCCCAAACTTGCTAGGGATGTTTCATTAATTATGAAAGAAAGCTTTTCCCTAGATTGAGTTCCATAACTGTTCTGCAACAAAAGTTTTTGTTAACACATAAAGCACACTCCTTTAGAAAGTCATCTCTTGGGAATTTTTGTAAGTTATAAAATATATAAAAATATTTGTCCCCAAGTTTGGAGAGATGACTCAGTGGTTAAGAGCACTGGTTGTTCTTGCAAAGGATCTGGGTTCAAATCCCAGCACCCATATGGTGGCTAACAACTTTCCGTAACTCCAGTTCCAGGGACTCCAATGCCCTCTTCTGGCCTCCATGGGCATTGCATGACACAGATGCACTTACATACATGCAAGCAATACACTCATACACACAAAATAAAAACTATAAATTAAAAAAAAATTTGTCTCCATGCCCAACAATATTCTACATAATCTTTAATCCCAGCACTTCAGAGTCAGAGGCACTTGGCTGTGTGTGAGAGTGATGCCAGCCTGGTCTACATGATAAGTTCCAGGTCAGTTAGGGTACAGGGAGATCTTGACTTAAAAAAAGAAAAAACCAGAAATATCTTGATATGAAGATTGTTGGTTGATTGGCTCATTGTCATCTTGTACTAGTCAGGATTTTTGTGTAGAACAGGTGAGGGAGATGTTTCAAATGAGTTCAGGCAAAGATAATAAAAGGGGAACTTTAGTGATTTTCATATTTGAGAAGCTTAGGGTAACGTGACCTTCAGGCTCAGATATATTCAGGGGTTCCTGTGATACCACTAGATCCCCCTATTCCTCTTCCCCCTTCTGTTTCTCTTCCTGTCTTTCACTACCACGTCTTTGCTGTCTTTCAGTGCTATCCTATGTGTATTCACTCCATTCTCTGCTGCTAGACATGAATGAGGGAAATGGACACTAGCCACCTACATCTTCTAGTCTCACATATAAAGACCCCCACCCCCCATTGAATTGTTAGTCAGGGTAGTCCAAGAGACTTCCAAAATTACACAGGCTATTGCCAGAGCCTTTGATTACTGCCCAGAACTTGAAGGTAAGACCCTATTTTTCATGACAGGACATACTTCAGACAGGACTTGGAGGAATGGAGCTGTAACTAACCTGGAACCCTTCTCCCTGAAGACTAGATCTCACAGTTCTAGAGGATGCTATGCAAGCTCCTAAGGGAGAAAATCAATTAATGGTCCATTCCAGCTGTAAAGCCTAATTAATAATCACAATGACTAGCAAACCAAACTATCTCTATTGATCCAGTAGTAACAGTTTTATCTAGGGGGTAATCAATGGGAGGGAACTCATGGATGGCACTGTAAATATAGCCAAATACATATGACTGGAGAGGTCATAAATCCCAGAGAAAACCTTATCTCTTTCATGTTTTTAGAGAAATGAAATTTCTTATTTTATGTTAAATATGGATCCTTATATTTACAGACAAACATACCATATACCACTCATCAAAGAAGCTTCTTTTTGCAACAGACAGACCACAAATAGTCACACACAGAAAACATATGTCTGAGAGATGTCCAGCCCTAAGTGACACGTCTACAGTGGAACCTTTACACCTAAGGCTTATGGAACATAGCAGAACAAGGGGCAAAGAGAATACTAATACATCCCTCAACTCTCACCAGTGAAGCTTTCTCATACAACAGAGTGCAATGCACAAAGAAGGGCATAAATGGCTATGTTTTAGAGAACAAGAATGTAGAGTCAGTGTCCCTGGATGGGACTCTTATACTAAACCTCACCTGCCCACAGCTCAGGGACCATTGCAGAAGAGGAGATGGAAAGATTTTAAGAGCTGGGGTTGATGCATGAACTTAAGGAAACAGAGGCTTTCAGGCCTCTGGGAACTTGTTCGTGAACTTGTAACAATGGTGACACATACAGAAGACCCATGCTGACTCAATCAGACAAAAACCCAGCATAGAATGGGGGAAATGGATAGCAGACCCCAACGATAGCCAAGAAACTATTAGTAAATGATTACTCTGGGGTGAAAGAGTAAATCTTCTTTACTGACTAGTAAATCTTCTTTATCTGACTCCAGATAGATTGACTAGACTCCAGTGGATGAACTTGCACTGAGGGACATCTGGATACAAATGCTTGACTGGATAGGACTTAACATATATGACAGAACACCTGAAATCTGGTGTGTGATCTGCTGTGGGAGGTGGGGAGGGAGTCTAAATTTTACTAAGATGTATTATATGAAATGAACAACAACAACAACAAATCTCATGTATTTGCTAGACCCATAGTCCAATCATTATGGGAGGAATTACGGGATAGCACGATTAGCAAATTGTGTCCTTTTGGGTTGCTATGAGAAAATACCTTCAGGCTTCAGAGATGGCTCAGTGGTTAAGAGCACTTGTTGCTCTTGCAGAGGACCCAGATTTGAGTCCCAGAACCCACATGGTGGCTAACAATCGTCTGTATTGTCTGTAATTCAGTTCCAAGGTATATAATACTCTCTTCTGATCTCAGCAGGCATTACATGACATAGGTGCATTTTCATACATGCAAGCAATACATTCATACACAAAAGTAAAATAAAAATAAATAAAATATTAAAAAAACAAAATACCTTCCATTGAGTAGGTTATAAGCAATAAAAACTTATTTCTTAGTTCTGAAGGCTGGAAAGTCCAAAATCAAAATCCTGTCAGATTCAGTGTCTGGTGATGGGCCATCCCTTGTAGATGATGATCACCTTGTTGGGCCATCCTAATACTTTATAACAATAACTCTAAATCGACTTTATAGCCTAAATGAAGTTTTATGATTGCTTAATAATCATCATGTGGTTATAATTCAAGCTGATTAATCATTTACCTAATGATGGATATTCATTTGGCAGGGGGTTGCTTCTTTGCCATTGTTTTCCTACTTTGGAGATCCCTGAAATAATCCCTAAGAAAAATGTTTACCAGTGACATAATTTTTTGAACATGACCAGAACACCAGTAAGAGAATGAAAAAGTAAGTCAGAGAAGGAAAACTCAAGAAAGATGCATTGTCTAAGTTGCTATCATTACAGATATTCAGAACTTAATCTTTGTGGGAAACTCTCAGAGAAAAAAGGATTTTCCTTTCCAAGAGTAAGAGATCTAAAATACTCATTCTATCTCCTAGAATAAGTGATTGGCTGTGGACTAACCACAAGAACGTTTACTGCTCAGTACATTTCAGGTATGCCAAATCAGGCTTCAACAACAATCTCAAGCAAAGAAGTTCACTCACCAAAATCTGAGATGGTGACTGATACCTACAATCCCAGTATTTGGGAGGCTGAGCCATGAGTTGGCAAACTTGAGGTTGTGGTCGCTGGCTGTGGCTGCTCTCCTCCAGCTATGGCTGCTCTCCTGCTCTCTTAGTTCCTCCAATCAGTCATCCGGTCTGGACCCCAGGGCTGGTGAGGAGCTTGTACCAGCATCGCCACATTCAGACGCAGGAGACCAGGTTCAGTGACACAGATCTGCTTTGTTGCAGGAAGGCACAAGCTTATATAGGGATAGTGGTCCAATCACAGCACAGCAAGTAGGATACCTTATTAGCATAACAGGTTCAGCATTCTATCACAGTACAGCAAGTAGGATACCTTGATTCCAAGGGTGGTGATTAGGGAGTGGCGAGCTCTAGGCATCAGTCTCATGATCTGCCAATGGGAGCAAAATGTCATAAGGTGTTTCTTGTGGCTCCAGCAGTCGGGCCGTTGCCTCAGGCCTGCTGTATGGCTGTCAATACAACTTTCACCCTAAGCTCAAGCCTGTCTCCCACATCTCCCCCATTTTTTTTTATTTTTAAAGGTGAAGTATAGTTTAGAATATATAGCATATTGATATCAGTCCAAATATATAAGGCAAAGTAGAATGGCTCAGGGGGTCATTGTATCAAGAGCCCCCTCCCTCAAGATGGTGAGCTTCCTCGAGAGCAGGCTGGGCCAACTCCATGCCAAACAGTGGAGGTCGAGGTTCTTTTCCTCGGCATTGTTGCCTCCACCTCAGGGGTCATCCAGCATTATGGACTGTGCCTGTCTTAGGTTGTCCCATCTTTTGGGATCTTACCCATCATTGACTACCAGCCCTTGAAGGGTGAGTCCCTTGGTATGGTCCGGCAGGGGGAGAAGCAGTGTATCAAGCTTTGGCCCGTGCAAAGGCCTCTTAAAGGGCTAAGAATTCAATAAAAGCCGATGGAGCAGGGCTGTCTCATCTGGGGTAACGATGGGGATTAGGGAGTGACAAGTTCTAGGCATCAGTCTCATAGTCTGCCAACAGGAATATATATTGCAAGGCATTTCCTGTGGCTCCGGCAGTCTGGCTGTTGTCTCAGGTCTGTTGCATAGTTGTTCCATAAGATTTAACACCTATGCTCAAGCCTATTTTTCATATCTCTATTATTATAGGTTGGTAAGGGCAAGGAACAGCGGGTCCTTGTTTGCAGAGATGTGTGGCAAGATCTGGAGGCGGGGCAACAGCTAACTGAACCAGAGAAATACGAGTTTTAACAAAATTACCACAAAATTATCAAGACCCTTAACAATGCAGGGTCCAAAAATCAGGTCTTAGCAGTAATGATGGCACACATAATAAGGAACACAGACAAAAGTTTTCCTCTGGATTGAGGACTTAGCTTAGCTAATGTCTCTGCAGAGAGAGATGTTCGAGGTCTCCCCAGGTTGGTGGCTTTTGTGGTCTGCGACATTGGCTCAGTCTCTCAGTGGCTGAGAGGTGCGCTGCTTCTTCCAGGTCAGGGCTGCCATCTCCAGGGTCAGTGGTTGTGGAGGGAGGTTTTCCATTGCAGGCAACTCTGATGTTCCAGGCTGGGATCCAGATGGGGGCTGGAACATTATCTGGAAAAACAGAAGCATAGCCTCACCCTTGTGTTAATAATAGGTGTGGACCTTTCCATTCACTTGTGAGAGGGTCCTTCCATCTCACCATGGGGGCAGGAGTGGGCTGAGTGAATGCCCTCCAATGCTTTATTGCTTATGGGAGGCCATTGGAGTCAAATTTTAGAAAATTTAATACAAATAGAACTTGTTGTATAACAAAATTGGGGTCCTTAGAGTGGGGGCCCTTACCACTGTCATCCCCTATTTTCTGTATTTGTTTAAGGAGTGTTTGGTGGTAATGTTCAACAATCCCTTGACCCTGGGGATTGTAAGGGATACCAGTTATATGCCTAATATTCCAGTCAGAGCATAAATGGCTGAAGGTAGCAGAAACATAACAAGGACCATTATCTGTTTTTATTTGCCAAGGAATTCCCATAAGGACCATGGCATATTTGACAGTCCATGGCATGAGAAGCCATCTCACCAGAGCAGGCCAATGCAAAATGGACATTGGAATAAGTGTCAATAATATGATGGATATACTTGAACTTGCCAAAAGGAGAAAAATGAGTGATGCCCATTTGCCATATCTTGTTGGGCTCTAGGGAGCATCCCAGTGGGTTGTAATGGCCCCAAAGGTAGAAGAGGGGCACCAGAGGAGCATGCATGGACCAAATGTTTACAGCTCTGCATTGGCAAGGTAGGGAGGAGCCTATGTATAGCTTGGGAAGAAAGGTGGAAGCGGGCGTGTAAGTCTCTAGCTCGTTGAATTATGGTGGACTCTAGGGTGACGCTCAGGACCAGTTTGTCAATGGCAGCATTGCCCTCTGCCAGAAGCCCTGGGAGATTGGTATGAGAGCGTAAGTGTTGAATATACCAAGGGGCACAGCGCTGCTCTAGTAATAGTTGTAATGAAGAGAGTAACAAATCAAGGGGACTCTGGCAGGGCCGGAAAGCTGCAAAGGCCAGATGTTGTAGAGTCTGAACTACATAAGTGCTGTCAGAAAAAATATTACAGGGAGTTGTAGGGAGATCCTGAAAGACCTGTAACATGGCTGAGAGCTCTCTGAGCTGTACAGATCCCTGGAAGGGGAAAATCTTATGTGAAAAGAGTTGTCCTTCCTGTTAAATTACATAACCAAATTTGCTTTTATTAGAATCAGTAAAGATTAGGGGAGCCTTAGGAAGAGGGTTACGCTTTGGGAATGCCTGGGGAAATAGGGACAGGGGAATCTGTCTTATTCCTTGAAGGAGTTTATGTTTAGGATAATGATTGTCATATTTCCCCTGATAGACTAGTAGGAGAGTTTGGAAGCCAGGATTTTCAAGGAACAATGACTGTAGCATGTGAAGTGGAAGGGGAAGAACCAACGATTCAGGTTCACAGCCATACAGAAGGCAGGAGGTGTGGACAAGTTTAAGGGCTAGCATAGCCCATGCCTCAATAGCTGGGTGACCTTGTGAAGTTGACTCCATGAAGAGTGGACCCATATCAGGGGGCTTTGGGTCTGCCAGAGTGCTCCTAAAGGGGTATTTTTAGTAGGAATAACTAGTACTTGGATGGGCAACTTTGACTGTATCCTATTTACAAATGCTTGGGACAGGTGAGAATTTATCATTGTGACAACACGTTGTGCCTCCAGAGAGACCTTGTGGGAAATGGAGACCATATCAATACCCTGCAAGAGGTCAAAGAGCAGTGTAAGCTCTTCTGTGGACATGGGTAAGAAGCCCCATATCCAATTGATGTTGCCACAGAGGGTCTGCGCCTCTGAAATTGTAATCTCATCTGGTAAGGTAAGAACAGGAGCTATGGGCCAGATGACATC
>NW_008344634.1:891187-897585 GCF_000622305.1 Nannospalax galili
GTATAGGGGGTCCAGGCTTATGGTGCCAATAAGACAAGGCTTCTTCCTGTCTGATTATAGTAATATCGGCCCCTGTATCAATTAGGCCTTTAAACTTATGGCCATCTAGTGAAAGTTGCATCCCAGGCTTACGCAAATCAATAGGTATTGTCCATTGGACGTGGGGGTGTATTCCCTTACTTCCTGCTTTGGGGTGGGGCTGAGAGGCACCCTGTTGCCCGTTTAAAGGCACCTTTTGTATGGGTTTACCATCTGCATTCACCTTAGACCTGCATTCTCTTGCCCGATGAAAGCCTTTGTGGCATCTCAGGCATTTTGAAGGGGGAACCTGGCTTCTTTTGGCCTCTTTCATAATCTTATTAGGACAGGTACGTGACCAATGGCCCTGTCCCCCACAGGCCCAACATTTGCCTTTGTCCGTCTCAGCCTGTGGCTGATGAGCAGCCAGTGCCTCAGCAAGGGCTGTGGTATGGGCCCCAGCGGTCCCCACATCTCAGCAGGCCAGAATCCATTCAGAGACATCCTTGTGTCTAATGGGTCCTATGGCAAGGCGACACTCTGTAGAGCAGGCTTCATATACAAGATCCTTGAGGAAGGCATCGGCAGCTCCATGATGACTGATCTTTCTATTTATACTTTTTTGGCATCTCTCAACAAAATCAGAGAAAGACTCGCCTAGTTTTTGTATCAATTTGGTAATTTGGTATCAACACAAGTCGGCATACTTTGAAAAGCATGAAGCATACAAAGCCGTACTTGTTCAAAGTAGCAGGGAGGTCCCTGTGCCTGAGCTTGGGGGAGGACTCAAAATTTTTGGGTCCTCCTAGAGCATCAATTCCAATGTGCATCAATTCCAATGTTTTGGATGTTGGCATTTCTATTGCGCTCTGCCTGTTGTTCACATTCATCTTGGTAAGCAGCTTTCCATAAAAGGAAAACGCCTCCCTGTAAACAGGCACAGACGATATTCTGCCAATCATAGGGGGTATTGGCTGAATGACTGATTGTATCTAATAACTGACCAAACCAGGGGGAGTGAATGCCATCCTCAACTGCTGCCTTATGCAGCTTCCTTAAGGTATCATGAGGACATGGATTCCAGACATTGGGGGTTCTGTTGTCCCTAATTGACAGTAACTGGGAAGAACTGTGGAAAATCTCCCATTGTATCATAGAAGAAGGGCCTAGGTGGGAGGGGATTCCAGTTTTCCTCTGGAAGGGAGGGGTAGATGGACTGCGGGGGAACTTCCTTAAAGCTAGTGCAAGATGGCAGAAAGCAGCCATCGTCCTGTAATGGCAGAGCGGAGGCTGCCTTAACTTTCTGTTTTTCATCAAAGCCAATACAAGATGGCAGAGGGTAGCCATCGCCCTGTAATGGCGAGGCAGAGGCAATCTTGACTTCCTGTTTTTCATCAGGGGAGCTCTCAAACCCCAATTCCTCATTTTTTATATCATCATTAACAGTCATAGTTTCATCAGAACAAGAATCCGTTAGTTTTGTTTTAACTGGAAATACCTGGGACAGGCCGTCCCCAGCATCCTGTTGTTGTGTTTGCTCATCTATCTCCTTTAATAGGAGATAGTCCTGTTTAGGGGCTTTGGGGGGAACCCCCTGAAGGGAGGCCAGAATGGCTGTCACAATGGGGTAGTACAGCCCAGACTGTGGGCGTCTCTCCCTGACTTCTCTCCGCCGGGCCAAGAATAAAATGCAAGCCCATTGTTCAGGATCCCAGCAACAAGAATCTGTAAACCAGGGGGTAAGAGCTAGTACTTCATCTAAAACCTTAGTTACATCCTTTTCTGTTACCCTAATTTGCCTATTCCTGAGGAGAGAAACCAGTGCAGCAGAGCAGGGGCTGGCAGCAGCTGGATGACTATTCCCCATACCGGAGGTCACTCACCCTGCAAGACACACCCAAAGGGACTCAGGTACCATTCAAGGAGATGATCTGCGAAGACAGGAGCGGCACGCCCAACCGAAGATCGTAAGCCAGAAGAAAAAGCAGAACAAAAGCAGTGAGCAACCACGGGAAGAGCACCTAGAAAGGGGGCATCGGGAGCCCAAGGTGTTACAGCTGAGTGTTACAGCTCTTTTGTGAGGGGGTCCCAGGCCCACGTTTGGGTGCCAGGTGTGGTCGCTGGCTGTGGCTGCTCTCCTCTGGCTATGGTCGCTCTCCTGCTCTCTTAGTTCCTCCAATCAGTCCAGACCCTAGGGCTGGTGGGGATTCTGCACCAGCATCGTAGCATTCAGACGCAGGAGACCAGGGTCAGTGACACAGATCTGCTTTGTTGCAGGAAGGCACAAGCTTATGTAGGGATAGTGGTCCAATCACAGCACAGCAAGTAGGATACCTTATTAGCATAACAGGTTTAGCGCCCTATCACAGTACAGCAAGTAGGATACCTTGATTCCAAGGGTGGTGATTAGGGAGTGGCGTGCTCTAGGCATCAATCTCATGATCTGCCAATGGGAGTCACAAGGCATTCCTTGTGGCTCCAGTGATCAAGCCGTTGCCTCAGGCCTGCTGTCTGGCTGTCAATAAGACTTTCACCCTAGGCTCAAGCCTGTCTCCCACAGAGGTAAGTCTAGGCTACATAGAAAGACCTTGTTTACAAAAACTAAAATGGAGGAGAAGGGAAACAAAAGGGAAAAGGGGATTGGAGAGATGAAAGCAGTTAAGAGCACATACTGCTTTTGCAGAGGACTGTACTCATATGTATATACCCACATATAGACACACACATAAACATAATTTAAAAATGAAAATAAATCTTATTTTAAAAAGAAAAAGAAGGCCTGAAGAGATGGCTCAGTGGTTCAGAGCACTGGCTGCTCTTGCTGAAGACCAGAGTTCTGTTCCCAGCACCTACACAGTTACCAACAACCATCTATAACTGTAGTTCCAGGGGATCATATGCCCTCTTCTGACCTCCTCAGGAATTGCATGACATGGGTACACTTACATACATGTAGGCAATATATTCATACATATAAAATAAAATAAAAAGAAATAAAATTTAAAAAAAGAAAAAAGAAATACATACACACCTGTTCTGAGGCCAGTTGGGAGGCAATGATGCAGTAAGCAGAGCAAATAAGGGCTTAAATCTGTTCATATCAAGCATAATCCTAGACATACACACACACACACACACACACACACACACACACAGACACACACACACACACACACAAAACATTCTTAATATAGTGAGGGAATCTTTTAATAGAGGGATTGCTTGGAGTATTAGGGAAACAGATAAAGGTTTATCTCATGTGAGAATGGAGGTTAAGAAGCTCTGCAATCTGTTTGTTGTAAGCTGTCAATCCAGGAAAGCCAATGGTGTCATTCTAGTCTAAGTCCAAAGGCCTCAAAACCAGAACAGCCAATGCTGTAAAATTTGTCTGATGGTACAGTTCAAGCAGTCAAGCTGGGACTGTGAATTCTCATTCTGGATTGTTTCTTCATCCAAGCTGTTGTGTGAAATATTTCTGAGACATAAACAAATGTCTATTTAGTCCAGCTAAGACACCATGACAGAAACAAATGATTCTACCCAAGTGTAGCTTGGTCAACCAGCAAGTTTATTTGTGGTTATTTACAGGACCATGGGTGACTTATGAGAAGGTACACTACTAAAAGAAGTCTCTCAGCGACTGTTAACTGCCTATAAATTCTGGGGGACAAAGTCTAGTGTGTTTTTCACCCCCAGCAACCATTAATTGTCTATAAATCCTTGGGGAATCCTGAGTCCCTCCCCCAACCATAGATGAAAGTTATTGAACCCAATCTTGTGCATGACTTTAGTGGGCAATCAGTGCTATGAACAGTAAAAGAGGACAATGGCTATGTTGTGCTTGGAAGACAGCATTTCACAACATAGTATTTTGAGGGACTGGATGAGGCTCACCTACCTGGACCTGGGGGAAGATCATCTACTTTATTCATTCCACTGATTCAAGTGCTAATCACTTTTCCCCTCACTAAAACATTAGATATCTAATGATGCTTGTAACCAGGGCAAGATGACATGGAAAGTTCACCATCACATGGTGTTAAAGCATATATTAATATTAATTTCAACAGATGTTATGCACTTGATTTTGAAAATAACTATCATAATTCACATTGTAAGAGTCAGGGTTGGTGCATGAACATAAGAAAACAGGCTTTCAGGCCACTGAAACCTTGTTCATATGAACTTGCAGCAATGTTGACAGCACACACAAGACCCATGGTGAATCAATCAGAAAAAATCTCAACAAAGAAAAAAGGAAATCGGAAGCAGGCCCCAACCCTAGCCAAGGAACTGACAAATGATTAATGCTGGGTGAGAGACAGTAGATCTTCTTTAAGGGAGTGATGCTAGATAGGCTGACTAGACTCCAATAGATGAACTTGTTCCAAGGGACACCTGGATAGAAATGCTTGACCAGATAGGACTTAATATATATGACAGAATACCTGAAATCTGGAAGAGAGGGGGCTCTCTGGGGGAGACAGGGAGGGGGAAGGGTCTAAAATTGATTAAGATATATTATATGAAATACACAAAAACTCAATAAAAATAGTAAAAATGAAAAAAGAATGGAAATTACATTCTAAAACTAAAAGACAAAAGCAAATTTTGAAAGTGTTCTTTCCTTCAGCTTTCCTAGGAACTTTAAAAATGTTTTTTTCCAATGTGCTAAGTATGATACCATATCCTTTTACTTCTGAAGACTGTGTCCTAATAGGGTTTTTTGTTGTTGTTGTTGTTGACCAAGTGAATTTACTTTCCTGAAAGTACCTCTTTCAAATCTTCATTCTTTTTGCAAGTTAGTTTTTTTTCCTACAGTGTTTGAGTAAAATTTGTGTGTTAATTATACTGACCTGCTCTCTGTTATCTGTGTTGCAAATAGTTTTTCCAAAACTATTATTATCTATCAAAACTTTATTAAAATGTTTTTGGAATGTCAAAGTTCTTTATGGAACATTGTTTGAATACACTGTATTTTTTGAATCAAAAGTTTCAAGTTCTACTATCATGTGCCACTAACAATGGAAAAAAAAAAACCCACTGCCAATTAAATTAATAGAATGTTTTCTCATGACCTCACATTTTAGTTTAGACTTCTGGAAGGATTTTTTCTCTTCTTTAACATTGATATTATAGTTACATAGCACATTGAAGAATAGTGAGTTTTGTTAGCATTGCCTGCTTGATTCTCCTATTTTTCCTCTACTAAATTATATATAGCTACAGGCTTAGAAACAACTTCTTTCTGTTCAGTCAGCAGGAAGTTTTTGACACCTTGATATTAGACTCCTTAATGGCACTACAGCATGAATTGGTCACAGTGGCCTTTCATATTTCATGTCTTTGAAATGTCTCTCATCTTTTTAAAGAAATGTAATAGTTTCCCTAAGTGTTGTCAGACTTGGTACTGACACTTGATATTTTACCATATATCTCAACCACAAAATGTAATGCAATTTCATCTCTTTGTAAGCACCTTCCTTTCTGGTCCCATAAAGAACTTGGTTGTTGCTCTGTGAGAAGGCTGGAATTCCTGGGTATTTCTATACTCGTGATCACCGGGTACTTTTCTAACTACAGCCATGTGTTTATATTGCTACTATATCTCAATAAATGTTTGCTAAATTAATAGCAGGAAATAATGACCTCTATGTGTTACTTCATTCATTTCAATTTCTCTTCTTCACAAAAACTTTTAAAAGTAACTAATTCAGATCTTTTACCTTTTCTTCTTCCCTCCCCACTCATTTTTACTGTAGCAGCTTTTTAAAAATATAATTTTAAGGCTAGAAAGATGCTTCCGTAGCTAAAAGCATGTACTGTTCTTGTAGAGGACCTGAGTTCAGTATCCAGTATCCATGTCAGTTCGCTTACAACTATCTTTAACTCTAGCTCCAGAAGGATCCGACACTGGTGACCTCTGAGGGCACCTGCATTGAAATGCACACACACACACACACACACACACACACACACACACACATTACAAATAAAATAAAACTTTTAATGTATATGTTCCAATGACTTGTAATTCACCCATGATATGTGTACACTTCAGTGGTTTTAGTATATTGTCAGTTGTGCATCCATCACCAAAACAATTCAGAACTCTGCATCACCCTTAAAAGAAACTCCTTTATCAGTGACATCCTAGATTTTCTACCTCTGTCTCATACATACAACTACTAGTTTCTTTCTGTCTCAATATGATTGCTTTTGTGAAAATTTTGTATAAATAGACTATGTAGTTTTGTGACTGATTTCTTTCACTTAATATGTTTTAAAGGTGCATCATGTTGCAGTATGCATTAGTATTTCAATAAGTTTTATTGCGAAATGACATTTCTTTGTATGAATACACTGCATTTTATTTGTAC
>NW_008344634.1:897629-917491 GCF_000622305.1 Nannospalax galili
AGACATGTTTTTGTTTGTCTTGGATACTTACCTAGGAGTGGAATTCCAAGATCATAAGATAGTTCTACATTTAACTTTTTTAAAGATTCATTTTTATGTGATTGTTTGCCTTCATGCATATGTATGTGCTAATGGGGGTGCTTCAAGAAAGCATAGACAAGGAATTAATTAGGAAGTAAATAAATCACTTGAAAGAGTGAAAAAGATTCCAGAAGAAAATAAAGCAGGACAATATTACGGGGGATGATCAAGGAAATGCCTTTTGAGGCTAAATTTTGAAAAGTGAGAGCAAGCCTCCATAGTGCCATTGTGAACTAGTAACTCATTGCTGTATTTGGTCTTCATTTGAGAAATAAGGAAACAGCTAAAATATAGGCAATATCTGATACTATTACCTGCTGTTAGTTGAGTGGATCATAGGGGATTTTATCTTTCAAGTCTTTTAAGAATGCAGAATAAACAGTTGTATTTGTTTCTGCCTTTTTTATTTTCTAGAACTTAAATTGTCAAATTTGATGGGTACAAGCTATTATTCCTTTCTTTTTTATTGTAAAGTCAGTTCCATGAAGAAACCTCTATCTATATTATTCTTCCTAATGATAATATGTTCATGATCTGTGACAGACATTCCTTGGCATGTTATTTGTAGAAATTTCCAGCAAGACACAGACAAAAGAGACTCTGTTGTCAAATTCAGAAAATGAAAATATGAAGCACTATCAGCACCTACTTTTGGTCAAGGATATGGACCAGAAGACCAAAATATTTTTTTAATTTTATTTATTATTTTTATTTTATGTGTATGCGTGTATTACCTGCATGTAGGTAAGTGCACCTGTATCATGCAATGCCCTCAGAGGCGAGAAGAGGCTGTTGGATCCCCTGGAACTGGAGTTACGGACAGTTTTTAGCTGCCATGTGGGTGCTGGGATTCGAACCTGGGTCTTCTGCAAGAACAGTCAGTGTTCTTAACAGCTGAGCCATCTCTCCAGCCCCTTAATATTTATTTTTGTTTTATGTGTACAAGTGTTTTGTCTACATGTGTACCCATGTGTGCAATGCCCACAGAGGCCAGAAGGGGGCATCGGATCCCTTGGAACTATAGTTATAAGTGATTGTGAGTGACCATTTGGGTGTTGGGAACTGAGCCTGAGTCTTCTGCAAGAGCAGTTAGTGTTCTTAACCGCTGAGCAGCTCTCCAGTCCCCAAAAAGATCAAAATAATTTGAGTGTTCAATAGCAAAGAAAAGTTTTTTTAAGTTTGGTATGGTGATGCACACTTGTAATCTTAGCACTATGGAGGCTGAGTTGGGAGGATTGCTTCAAGTTTAGGCCAACCTGAATTATATAGAGACCCTATCTCAAAAAGGGAAAGAAGAAAAGATGGTAATTTTTGTTCTAAGTCTCAATATAGAAATATTATCCAGGTTTCTATCAGATTACCTTGCACTAAATATGTCCAGGATGTTTTGTGCAAAGCTATATCTTATACTGAAGATGTGTAGCTGAATTTAGATACAGAATTACCTGAAGGTAAGGCTATAAAATAGAACATAAACTCTGATTCTATCTTGATCTGTCTCACACTCTGCCTGTTTCTATTTTCAACTCCTTGTCACTAATCACTTTCTTTCTTGAATTTTTCTCTGCCAAAAAAAAAAAAAACATTTTAGAGAAACTTTTCTTGGAGAATATCACTCATTCAGTCATTCAATAAATATTTATTGAATGTCTCAGAGAAACTTTCTTCCCACATAAGGCTAACATTACAGTGGTAGGAGAAGGAAATAAATATGTGCACAAATACAGTTTATAAAAAGGATTGTAAAGCATCAAGGAAGGAAAACAAGAAAAAACAGGATGGATGGAAAGGAAAGAATGAGGAGGCAGGATGAAATTGAGATTGGACATGGAAGCCATACCACCTTCTTGTTTGCTTAAAACAACTATTTTCTCTCCTAATCAAGTATCTGTATATTTCTGTGAAAACTGGGCCCATCTTCACTTCAGGAAGTAAATGTTAATTAATTTGAGCTACTTGGAATCGTTCTAAATGCCTTTCCAATGATTTGTTCAGAACAGAGAGAATGAGACAATCCTGCCTGAGGACACCGCAGGGAAAGTTGACTAGAAACATTTGACTGGAGTTCCATCAACTGCCGTTTAGATGTTCTTTGAGGAATGCTCTTTGGAGTTGTTAGAGGCTTCTTGCAAGTGCGAGATGGAAGATGAAGATGAGAGAACAAAATTTGAAAAGAATCGGCCTCAGAAAGCCTTGATTCACCCAGCTCACTCTAGAAACACACTGTCTCCAGACGTCTTACTGTATGAGACGATGTTCTGTTATAACTTCAGACGGTTGTGTTTAATTTGTCTCTTGCTTGTGTTCTGGGCTATAGCCCAAAGCAACTGCCCCAAGATGGTATATGTGTACAGATGTGAATGATAGGAAAGCCAGCCAACAGGAAATAATCTGCCCTTGTTCTGCCAGTTCATCACAATATGATTTTCTTACAGGAGACTCACTACAGCAAAGCATAGGCATATTTACTGGATATAGGATCCTAGGCATAAAGGCAAGGGATTGTTTACATTTGTAAACATGAACAAATTCTAGGCTTGAGAACAAGTGTTGAATACACTTTTAGGCCAAAAGGTCACTCAGCTAGTGGTTAATATTTTGGTGCTCTTGGTTTCCATCTGGCTACAGGGTGACTAGAAGTATTCTATGTCTGGTTTGAACAAAGGTTCATGAGTTCATCATTATGAGACTCTTCATAATCATAAAGAGTTTTGAGAAATCAGTCATTGCCCATTAGCTCTGAGATGGGCTCCTTTATGCTGCTTCTATATATAAACCACTGTGGTGCCTTTTACAAACAAAAGGCTTGGAACCCTATGACACTACTAATATTACCTCTGTGCTAAAGTTAAAACTTCTTTACTTTCATTTATTTTACAAAAGTGTCCTTCAAAGTCTTCTGTAAGGGCCATCAAATGCTCTTGTCTATCCAATTTACAAGTTGCTATTCTAAACAAATTTGATGCTGGCCCTAGTGTTACAGCTGGAAGAGAACTTCCAGAACAGTATTAAATGGATTACTCACAGTAACAGCAGCAGAACCATATGGTATCCCAGATGCTAGTAGATACTTCCCATTTTCCACCATAATGCCTGGGATTGTTCATGTACTTTGTAGAAATCACACTGTTCCACAGTGCTCTCTCCAGGAAGCAGTTACTCTGCAAACCGGAGAAGGGCATATGATAAGAGCTGAGGGTTCACATATGTTGCACCATCCCTGTGTCTTTGGGATGAAGCCAACTTGGTCATGGTGGATAATCTTTTCATGTGTTCTTGCATTTGGTTTGAAAGTATTTTACTGAGAATTTTTGCATCAATGTTCATCAGAGAGACTGGTCTATAGTTTTCTTTTATGTCCAGCCTTTGTCTTGTTTTGGTATTACAGTAATATGGGCTTCATAGGAAGAACCTGAGAGTATTCCTTCATTTTCCATTTTATGAATAATTTGAGGATTATTGGCATTAGGTCTTTGAAGATTTGGTAGAATTCTGCACTGTATCATATGGTCCTGGACTCTTTTTATTTGGGAGACTTTTTAAATTACTGTGCCTATCTCATTGCTTGTTATGACTCTGTTTACATTATGTATGTCATTTTGATTGAATTTTGGAGGGCTGTACATTTCTAGAAATATGTTCATTTCTTTTAGTTTTTTTTTGTTTGTTTGTTTGGTGGAATACAAGTTTTAAACGTATGCCCTTACAGTTTTCTGAATTTCCTCTGGTTCTGTTGCAATGTTTCCTTTTCATCTCTGACTTCCTCTTTTGAAGCTGTTGGTCAGGGGTCCCATAGACCCTCAAACAGTACTGGCTATTGCCCCTGCTCTCGGCTACCCACCAGAACTTGCCAGTAAGACCCTATTTCTGAAGACACTGTATACATGAGTTGTAGAACAAACAAGGAGAAATCAAGCTGGTGCTGACTTCAGAGCCTCATCTCTACTGGCGAGCTCATAGTGCTTGAAGGTGCTGTGCATGCTGCTGGAAGGAAAAAATAATCATCAGCCTTACCCAGCTGTGACTGCTGTGAACTACAGAAGCAACTGGCCTGGCAAAATATGCCCACTAGTGTGATAATGCCATGAATATTATGGGAATAATCAACCACTCTCTAACTGGATTTAAAGTTGACTTCATAGGCTGGAGCCCATATCTGACATTGATATCAGGCCAGGAACCTGAGGCTAGACAGGCCACACGGCATAGGAAAGGGCTTAACAATAGTTTTCTACTTAATAGTTATAGTATCAAACTGACTCTTAATGACTTATTGTTATACCCATAGACAATGCTTATCTGGCCAATGTACAGAAAGAAAGAGGCTGCAGAGAGCTTATCTCTGATTAAGACACTTTTATCTCTGAACAGGACACATATATCAAACTTTGGCCTCCCAAGGCTCAAGGATCATTGTGGGAGTGGAGGCAAAAAGATTATAAGAACCAGAGGTTGTGGATGACCACAAAGAAACAGAGTCTTCCAGATAGCTGGTCAGTTACTCATATGAACTCACAGCAATGACAACAGCATGCACAAGTCCCATGTAAGCTCGAACCAGATAAAATGTCAACATAGACAAAGGGAAGTAGATAGAAACCCCAACCCAACCTAAGGAAATTTTGCTAACCAATGGCTGCTAGGAAGGAGAGAGACAGTCTCTTTCGAGGGTGGGAATCTTGATAGGTTAACTAGGCTTCAGCGGATGGACCCACACTGAAGGATATTTGGGGACACAAATTAAACTATACAGGCATAATCTACATGCTATCAATTTACATTGTATAAAATCTTAAAAATGCAATAAAAATTTAGCAAAAGAGTTTGGAGTTCAAGCGGAGTCATCTGTGAGTACTTGAAGTTCATTATTCAGCATACTGGATTTTAAAGAAATATATAAATGGGCTGATATACTCATCTCTAGAGATAAATTGCACATAAGATATAATGCATAATATCCCAATGATCTTCTGTAACTACAATATGTCCACGATGTTTTATGTCACTTTATTAGTTTGAGTTCACCTCAATAACATCATGAGATTCTATTTGCATTCAACTAATTTACTTGGGAGATGACAATAGGGGCCATTGTGAGAGAACATGAAAGTGAGATAGTGAAAAGCAGAAAGCCAATGATGGATGACTTAATCTGGAGTGGGCAATTGAAGTTCAAGTCCATGGGAGACCCTTTGTGAGACTTCTGGAACACACCTCAGAAATTTCTGATTAAAGGCTGAAGAAAATGAGAGATTTATCCATCAAAATCTCCCTTGGACACTTTCTTCTAGGCCCATCATGCCCACATACTCCTATGACCAGGGAATGTCTCAGGAAGAAAGCAATGATGAGTCTCAGGTAAATAAGAAACTGTCTTCAGATGGACTTCTAGAACAGGACAAGGGAGTATGGCTAATATACTCAAAGCACCTGCTATAACCATAGACCTTTCATCAACTTGCATTTCAGGTATGGATCCATGTAAGCATTTGAGGACCATTAACCTAGGTCTTGATTCACAGATGCACATCTGACATTAGCTAACAAGAGAAGTAATATTTCTCCAAATGATGACAATGGAACATAAATTTAAGATTATATGCGTAGTCTGAGTGTGGTGTTGCATTTCTTTAATCCTAGTACTTGTGAGACAGAGGCATGCATATCTCTGTAAGATCAAAGCCAACCTCATCTGCAAAGCAAGTTCCAATCCAGCTAGGGCTACAGGGAGACCCTGTCTTAACAGGCCCCCCCCCCAAATAAAAACATTGTATACAGTTAAAGTTTGTTGTAGAGCTCTGGTTCTTCCCTACTACATGAATGACCTCAGATAAATCCTTATACCTCTAAGAGTCCATTTCATCATGAGGATAAGGGCAACAGCTTCAAAGGCCTGTTGCAAGAATGGCTGGCTGGTGCAGCAGACAAAGGCATTTGCTGCCTCACAACTTGAGTTTAGTTCCTGGAATTCACATGATAGTCGAAAACTAACTTCCCCAAACTTTCCTCTGACCTCCACATGCTCACATGTGTCCATATACATATATCCTTAAAGAATTAAATACATAAATAAAGGTAAAAATACTTCTTTTGTTTTGTTTTTGGTCTTTTTGAGAGAGGGTCTCCCTGTAACCCCAACTACAGTGTCCTGGAACTCACTATGTAGACCCGGCTGGCCATGAACTCACTGAGATCCGCCTGTCTCTGCCTCCCAAGTGCTGGAATTAAATGTGTGCGCCACCACACCAGGCCGGTAAAAGTACTTTTAAAACCTATTATTAAGATGTAGTAAGAATTTATAAAGTACTTAGCAGCATAAGTGAATTAACAACCAGTGTAAGTACTTTAAGAAAGAATGTATCATGAATCCTACTGGGGGTACGGTATTCCAGGCATAGGGGGCAGGGACTGGCTAGTGCTAGTGCCGGCAGAATCTGAAAAGTGAAGCAGAGACATCTGTGTTCATCTGCATTGAAATAAGAGTGGACAGTGTCAGATACATGAGTAAAAAGATGGTTCCGGAGACTGACTGAATAATTGAGATGGGTATTCCTCCACTTTGAAACTATGAAAACTGGAAAGAAATCGTGGTGAGAAAATTAAAAAAAAATATTTTCAAACATACTTGACCCTAAACACAAGTTTCTTTTATTTTATTTATTATTTTTATTTTACATGTATGAGTGTATTGCCTGCATGTATGTAAGTACGCCCGTGTTGTACAATGCCCACAGAGGTCAGAAGAGGGTGTCAGGTACCCTGCAACTGGAGTTACAGACAGTTGATAGCTGCCAAAACATGAGTTTTTAAAAAGCACTATTACATCATTTTGGCAAGTTTTTATAACTTCACTTCCGATTCAAAGGCTTAGTTCATTAGGTGGCATGTTCAAATCACTCTGAATATCTTCATCAATAGTGTCCCAACATCACTCTAGGTAATCTAGCATTAGAAAAAAAAAACATAATTATAGGGAGGGGAGGGACGTTAATAGGGGGATGAGGAAGACCAAAGAGGGTGGACGATTGCAGGAATTAAATGCACTTAATACATACAGGAAATTGTCAAAGAATAATAAAAAATTTTAAAAAGTCACCTTCTTAGGCTGAAAAGAACAAAGCAAGTAAATTATAAATAGATTTATCTTAACCATGAGTGATTTTTTTAAATGCCCCATAAGGTGTGCTAGGTGAATATCTCAGTGAATAAGAGTGATTTTTCTATAAACGTGAGGACCTGAAGTCAAATTTCTAGCACCCATATAAAATGCTGAGCATGGCTGTGAGCCTGTATCCTCAGTTCTGGAGGACAGAGGCAGGTGAATGGTGAGAGTTGGCTACCTGAAATGAGAAATTTCATTTCAAGAGTATTAGGCAGAGGGTGATAGAGGGAGACACCGGATAGCTTGCTCTGGCCACTGCATGAAGGTGCATGAGCACACACCTGAATACTCACATGCATACACCACATAAGGACAATGCATACAACAGAGACATAGACACAGACACACATACACCACTTAAAGACAATACACACCACAGACACATGTACACACACAGATACACACAGACACAGACACACACACACACACACACACACACACACACACATATGATGTTCCTGGGGGTCAGGGTCCAGGAATGAACACCCTTTTTTTATAACATATTTTAAAATTTTGTATTGAATTTTTGTGTATTTCATCCAGAACATCTTAATCAATCTTAATCATCTTTATACGCCCTTCCCCACCTTACTATTCATGCATTACTCACAACTAGTGTACACACACACACACACACACATACACACACACAATAACATACACATGTGCCAAAAAGTGAGGAAAAAGAAATATAACATTTTTTGAGACAAGTTCTTGCTGTTTAGTCCAAACTAGCCTAGAACTTGCTGTGTGACCCCAATTGGCTTCAAATTCAAGTCAGCTGTCCTGTCTCAGCCTTCCAGGCATTGAGAGTACAGGCATGTACCACAGTGCTCAGTCTAGACATCATTCTGAAGCAAACTCGTGTTATTCTCATGAGTTTTTACATGTTCTTATACATAGCTCTATAATGTATTTGTTACTGATATTCCTAAAAGAGACGTGGATTTGCTATTTGAAAGTTTAAGCTAATGGCAGCCAAAAGCTACATATATCCTTTTCTTAGGAGCAGAGATTATACTAATAGCACAGACTATATGAGATCTGAGATTATGGACGATAATCACATTTTTATTCAATTGTAATCTACTCAAAGGAATGTTATTAAGGATTTATTCTATTTTAAAGACAGTTCTCAGCTGGGTGTGGTGGCGCACACCTTTAATCCCAGCACTCAGGAGGAAGAGGCAGGTGGATCTCTGTGATTTCAAGGCCAGCCTGGTCTACATAGTGAATTCCATGACAGCTAGCTGGGACTACAGGGAGACCCTGTCTCAAAAAGACCAAATAAAATAAAATAAACACAGCTCTCCACATATAAAAAATTCCTTAAACACTCATTCATTAATTTTTAAATTATATTTTGCCTAGGTAAGTAATTAATTTTCTTCCCACTCCTTTCTGCAGACATCATAAATTTATAAATCATTGAAGAGTGAGTATGTGACAGTTCTGGAAAAAAAGATGTGTGTGTGTGTGTGTGTGTGTGTGTGTGTGTGTGTGTGTTTATGGTGCTAAGAATTGAATCTTGGGCCTTGTGAATGCTAAGCACATGTTAGGCCACTGAGCCATGAACCAAAACCCCATTGAGGAGCTTTGATGAAACAAAAAATATTGAAATTTAAACCAGGAAAACATGCTTTTGTTACTCTACTCGTTGTCTGCTTCTAATATTGGTTTAGGAGGATGCTACATTTAGAATTGGGCCAGTGTAAACAAGGAAGATATGTCTTGTGACCCTGATGACATCATTACAATGCTGAGCTGATCCTAGGCCACCTACCAATAGACTTCACGTCATAAACACTAAATGCCTTCTTGTTACTTTTATTCTTTATGATATGAATAGCCTAAGAAGACAACAAATGAAGACGTCAACCAATAAGTGCTCATTTACATTAATATAAACAGGATTTAATCATTTATTGTCTTTATTATACTTTAGTTATGTTGTATGTTTTGCTTATTATAGTCTAAGCATACATCATAGTGACTAGCATTCAATCAATACTTATTAAAATGATTGAATAAGCAAATGATGAATGTAGGTGAAACTACAAAACTCTAAATCTAGTATAAACTTTACTGGATGTATTTTAACAGTTGTTCCTTAAAAAGATCTATTATTTTTTAAAAAGATATATTATAATGCCAAAGATTGAGCAAGTACTCAGAGATGTTGCAAATTGCCAAGCACATATTTAATTTTGTCTGGATCTAGGCTAAACTTAAGAAATGGGATGCAAATAAAGGAAGACTAAAAGCTTTTGCTGGCTGAGTCGTGAGGTATTTTGGCACAGAACAAATTCAATAGTGAGATTAAAATAAATAGCAGTGTAAATTGAAAAGACTGGTTTAAAATTTCAGCTTACATCATCTTTTAATATATCTTAATCACCCAGAAGAATGTATATATAGCATTGTGATGGAGACTATGTTGATCTATTACTACCATTTGAAAATGAAATTCTCCCATATCAGAATCACTTAAATACCCCATAAAGCAGCCAAGCATGCTTCGTCCTTTAGTACTTCCTGTTTAGCTTCTTGAGAGATTGCTTTAGATTTTTTTAAAAAGTGAGCCTAAATCTGATCAAAATATAGCCTGTGAAATTTGCAAAAATTCAAGAAAAATTATTTTAAAAATTAGAAAATTGTATATGAAACCATTGAATGCATGTAATGATTTTAATCTTAGTGAACCAAAACAAAACAAAACAAAAGTCCAGCTAATGCACTTGGTAATAATCATGGCATGCATATAGTGTGGCAATGAAGCAAACAGGAAGTACTAAAATTGACACATCTATCAACAGTGGTCCAAAAGACCAGTAGTCAGCATGACTGGTCATCCTTTTATCCTTATATGTGTGCCTTTTCACTCTCATCCATTTCCTCCTGATGGACTTTGGATTTAAAAATCAAGACAATCTCTGCTGAAGTTCTGTCTCAATCCAGTCAACTCCAAATCTCTGTTTCCCATCATTTCCAAATTTCTGGAGTTCATCTCACTATACAGGCACAAATGCAGTCAGTGTCCCAGTCAACTCCTTTCAGTACTCAGATTCCAGTCTCAGCCAGAGGAATCCTACTTTAAGAACTCAGGATTGGAAATTCCTATTAAGTACCATACAGGGCATTCCAGAAGGGTTGGGAAAATCCCAAGTCCTTGGAAATATCCCTCAGCCAATGATGATTGAAGGGTGGAAGACAAATATACACTGCCTAGTCCCCAGTGAGGATGGACATAACTCTGGTTTGTTCTTTGTTACTTCCCAGAGTCCCCCAAGGGGGCACTGAACTCAGCATTAATGTTCTCAGGACCACCTTTTTGCTCCTTCTATCACCACTCCTTTTCCTTGCTTTCTTCTCTCTTCCCTCCCTCCCCTTCCTCTTCCCTTCTCTCTTTTCTGTAGATTGCCTTCCAAATTTCAAATAAATCCTCTGAACTCAAATCATTGTACAAGGATATGTAGGGACCCAACCTGACATCTACCCACTTCTCTTCCTTTAACTTTTGTCACTCTCTGCACATTCTCCTGTGAGTTCTGTCCCAGTATATCACAGATAGCTTTTATGTCAGTAAACACAAAGAGTATTATAATCCCCCATCTCTCAGCAGCATTATAAGTCTAGGCAGTACTGTTTCCTCCCCTGCTCCTTTTCCTCTTCCCCATCCTCTTTTTCCTCTTCTTCTTTCTCCTCCTTCCCCCTCCTCCTCCCCCCTCCTCCTCCTCTTCTTCTCCTTCTTCCTCTTCTTCTTCCTCTTCCTATTCCTATTCCTATTCTTATTCTTATTCTTATTCTTATTCTTATTCTTATTCTTATTCTACTGAGATACAGTCTCATTTCACAGCGTTGGCTGACCTGAAAGTGATTATGTAACCTAGGCTGGCCTCAATCTCATGAAAATTCTCCTACCTCAGTCTCTCAAGTACTGGAATTAAAAGCATGATACACCAAGTCTAGCTCTCTTTCCTCTTCTTGAAACATTAGTTCCTCCTTCATTTGTTCCATATTCACTAATCTTTCGCATTTTGGATAAATTGTCACTTCTCACTGATGCTTTGTTGGCCTCTCTAACTGGGCTAATTTCCAATATAAGTTCTCATCACCCTACATATCTTTCTTGGATTACAATTATTACAGTGGAGAGTCATTGCCGGGGGTTCGAACTAGCGACCCCCGGGCAGTGATGATTGGGGATGAGTAAGCACGCCGTTCGCCAGCCCATGCCGCCCCCAATACCCGGGGACACTCAGACGCAACAGGGAGTCTAGTCAGGCAGGCACTCATTTATTGCAGGTGTTACAGAGCTTATAAAGGCACCTGGAAATCCCTCCTCCCCCTGAGCGTGTATCTTAAAGATGGTCACCCGCTGATCATGCACTCCTCAGCAGTGTGGAAGTATTCTTCAGACTTTCAAAGCAAGCCAGGCAGTGCCCCCAGTAACTTCCTTTCAGATTTACGCAAGGTAGGGCCTTTAGGTCCCTACAGGTCATAGCTATTTTTTCAATGAATTAATAACTGCATGTAATGGGTGAATGAAAAAAAGCAACATTACTTAAGCTTGAAATATTGTATCTACTGCTGTGGCTCTATTTTGCACACACTCACAGGCAATACTGTATTGAAACCTCTACCCCCAGTACATCAGAATAGTGCTGTACTTGTATAATTATCTCTCATGTAAAGAGGTAATCAAATTAAAATGGAGTCGTTACATCATAATTTGATGTGACTAGTATTCTTAAATGAAGAGCATATTAAGACAGAGACAACAAAGAAACAGATAACACACAGACATAGACATATTGAAAAGGTAATCATCTGCAAGCTAAGAAGAGAGGCCTCAGAAGAGAGCAACTCTGCCTACATCTTGTTCTTGGACTTCCAGCATCCAGAACTGTGGGAAAGGGGATTAGTTATTTAAGTCACTCAATCTGTTGTACTTTGTTCAGGCACCTCAGGAAAACTAATATATCTTCATTACTTCAATGGGTCATTGTGCACTATCTTGGAATGTGCCCAACACTGTCTCATTCCTCAAGAACTGCTCTCAAGTATTTTTCCAGATATAGTTTCTGACTCTGCCAGGATGTTCCCATCTGCTCTAAATGAAGTAGAATTCATCAATGTCCTGTACATTCAGTGTGAAAGCTGATCTTTATGGACTGGGGGATAAAATGACCTTGGTAGTGTGCATAGTACCCTCATGACATGGCTAGAGAGCAATAGCAATATGAAAGACCAAGTGTCTTTGGAAGCATAAGACAACATTGTTTAAGGAAACCGCCTTCAGGTTATTCATGATGCCCTTGTTGAAGGGATTAGTTTCTCTCTCTTTTAAAGAAAACACAATAATATTTCCTAAAAGTTTTGTGACCAAGAATGCTAATATTTCTATGCTGTCTATTCATTTTGCTCAGATAACCGATGACAACTGGTAGTATCATGTTTAAAATGATAAAATGTTTTACATGAGATGTCATTCATCAGTAGCAGCTTATACTGTTTTCTATTTATTTTTAGAGAATGTTTTACATACATTTTAGATTATATATCTTATTTTATTTATATTTAATATGATAATATTAATAGTAGGACAAACATTCCATTTGAATATGTTGCATCATTTCTATAAGTAGTGCCATAAGTGGTTAATAGCCTAGCCCCAAAGCTAGCTATATTTTCAAATATGATTAATATTTATCTGTCTTTTTCTTAATGCTCCATTAACTAGTGCCAAATAAGTAGTGCTACTGCCAAAAGCTTTTTCCATTAAATGGAAAATGCATTTACTCACTTTGAGAATTAATTAAAGCCATATGGATTTTAAAGCATAAAATTCTGCTTACACATTTTGTTGTAGAGAGACTTAGAAAATATAGACCCATTCATGCTCAACAGGACTGCCATATGCTTTTAATAGCTGAAAACAAAATTACAAAATAAGTGTTTCAACTTTTTCTCAACCATTGTAATTTTCATATGTATGATTGCAGCAAGAGTTTAAAGTGTCCGGGATTAACAGAAATGAGTGATACTAAATGTTGAAGCCTTTGGAAAGAGGTCAGTTCTTTGGAAGATTTCTCCTGTGTCCCTAAAGATCTAATATTTTTATAAGTGTGGGTGCAAAGATTGAGGGTTGACTCCAGAGGTAGCTTGTATGATAGCTGTATCTCTAGCCCGAAGGAAAGTGTGCCTGCTCAATTCAACAGCTATGTCAGGCAAGGCACTGTATTACTCAGAAAACCCAAAGATATGGAAATCTAATCTTTTCTTTTAAAAAGTATTTGGTCCCAGCACTCGGGAGGCAGAGGCAGGCAGAGCTCTGTGAATTCAAGGCCAGCCTGCTCTACATAGTGAGTTCCAGGACAGCTGGGTCTACAGGGAGACCCTGTCTCAAAAAGACCAAAAAAAAAAAAGTATTTCGTTTGTGTGAGTGTGAGTATAGTGTACATGTGCCACAATGTATGTGTGGAAGTCAGAGGACAGCTTTCTGGAGTTGGTTCCTGCCTTCTAACATGTTGAGATAGAGTTTTTCATTGTTTTTGCTGTTTTGCATATTCCAGGCTAGTTGGCCCATGATATTCTAGGTGATTCTCCTGTTTCTGTCTCCCATCTCTCCATAGAAGTACTGGGATAACAGATCCATGTCACCACATTTGAGTCTTTTATATGAGTTTCGAGGATCAAACTCAGGTTGTCAGCCTTGTGTAGCAAGAGCTTTTGTCCACTGAACAATCTCCCTGCCCCCTGCAATAGTAAGTCTCTACCCACCAGAGAGGCACACAGGACTGCAGTAATGAGGTCCATATATGAAAGACGTTTTTTTTTTTTTCCCTAGAGTTTCATAAAGAAGAGATTCTGGTGGATTAAACAATAGTAAACTTTGAGGACTTTTGTCCTCTGAATATCTTTCCTTGCTCCTTATCACAGTAACTGTCTACTGAACATCTACTATAGGCCAGGCCCACACAGAGTAACTAGGCTGTACTCATGCATTATGATATGGTACACAGTGAGGTAGCCCTGACCTTTCTCTGAGTTGTAAGGCCAACTAGAAGACTGATGTGTATTTCTGGGCATATTTAAGAGTTTATTTGCCAATTATCTAAAAGGGCATGAGTCCCTATCTCATATGATTTTTCTTTAATTTATTTAATAACTGCATGATTAGAAGAAGCATTCCTTTACAGATTTAACATATTCAATAACAATTTCCAGAGCAAAGTTACATTTCTTTCAAAAGCGGCTGTAAATTTTTAGGTTCACAACTGAATTAATACAGTCATACAATATTGAACTGAGTATAAACCCTGTAAGACATAAAATTGAATAAGTTTTTAACCTTTAAAGGAGATCTCCATTTCATTTCAAAATATGTTTCCTACAGACTCATTTTTAATGCTAACACGTATATGCTTGCATATGCGTCTCTAATCTCTATGTATCTGATCATTACTAGTCACAGTCAGTTACACTTGGGTCCTTGGCACCTGAGTATGGATATAAAGTCATCAGGTAGAGGTAGATTTCAATGGTATTGTTTATCACCTCTACTAATTAACATGATGTAAATTTCCATGCTTCCTCCTCAAATATAATACTTTTTATTCATTTTGTGTGTATATCACACAGAACATCCCAAACAATCTTATTCATCTATATACCCACTTCCCAAATGTCATCCTCCTATAGCCTCCCCCTGCCCCCACTGGAGCCCACATACTCTGTCTTCTCTGTTACTGTCCACTGTGTTGTTGGTGCCCCCAGCCATTCCCCAGTGCTCCTCCTATAGCCTCCCCCTGCCCCCACTGGAGCCCACATACTCTGTCTTCTCTGTTACTGTCCACTGTGTTGTTGGTGCCCCCAGCCATTCCCCAGTGCTTGGCCATCTGCTGAATATAGTCATCCTATCTAGACATCTCTGTTTTAGTAAGATCAGCTGTTCCTCATCTAGCAGCAATATATTCCTTTGGATAAGATTGGGGTCTGCTGTTCATTTTCCCAGTTTTATGCTGGGCTACTATCTGGGAGTACCTTGGGCCACCCTGGCCAACAACTCAAAAGACGGTATCTCCTACCTGGCATTGTTGCTTGTTATGTAGCCTTTAGCTATACATATGGACTCTTAAAAAAATTATATTGACCCCTTTAATCTTTGGTTATACTTTCCTTTTGGAAACTTAATGTGTTGCACCTGCATCATAATAGACATTTTATTAAACCTTTACTCTATGCTAAACACTGCACTAGGATTCTGAATATAATAATAGCAATTAACAAATACCAAGTTCTTGTCTGCGTGTTAAGCATTAGTCATAGTAATTTATAGAATCTCATTTGGCCCCCACTACAATTCATTTTATAAGTGAGAAAACTGAGGCTTGTAGGCTAATATTTGACTCACAGACATGTGATATGTAACAGATAAATAATGGAGACAAAAATACAAAGTAAAAAGTATGTGAGTTCTTGATTATCAAGACATAGGATCAGTCAACATACTCCTGTGTATATCTTTATCATTTTATCATCTGTCTGTCAGTCGCTCTGTCAGTTAGTCTGTAAGTCAATATGTAAGTTAGTCTGTCAATAGGTCTGTCTCTATCATCTGTCTATCATCTATCTATCATCTATCTATCTATCAACCATCTGTCTACTTAAATTTCATGTAACATTCACAAGAACTTAAGTGGTAAGCAGAGTTAGCCCCGTCTATGCATCAGGTAACTGAAGCTTAGAGGAGTTAAAAACTTTCCCATGGAACAAGGGACAGGAAGGTACATAGGCTTGCTGATTGCTGAGGACATACTTCTGGCACGAAGTGGCTTGTATTTGCCTCAGCAAGGCTGATGGCCTTTTGTCTCCCAATGTTTATTGGAATGAAATTAATTGAACTCCTAGCCAGGACCATTTCTCAAAGCAGCTAAAATGAAGAGGGAAGGTAGATTTGGAGCCTTTGGGATTCTTAGCATCTGAACAATGATGTAGATTTGTCAAAGGGTTAGAACAGCTCCTCAGACAAATGATTGACTTTTCATTTCTTCAAATACCAAATATTTAGTGGCAGCATTTGGGGAGAAGGGTCATTGTGTCTGGTATATTTTTTAAAAGGTTTTATTTATTATTTTTCAATTCTATGTATATGAGTTCTACATCTACAGCTATATAAGTGCACCCATGTTGTGCAATGCCCATGGAGTTCAGAAGAGGGTGTCTGATCCCCTGGATTGGAGTTATGGGATGGTTGTTAACCACCATGTGGGTGCTAGAAACCAAACCCTGGTCCTCTGTAAGAGCAGCCAGTGCTCTTACCTGCTGAGTCATCTCTCCAGCCCCAAGTCTAGGGTATTTTATTCTAAATCTAAATATGAGTACTCTATAAAGTAGTTATCTTTTTCTCTGAAACTATTACTAAATGACATGTTGTAGCTGAGTTCCCCTCAAGAAGTTACTCTTGGTGGAAGAGAATCACCTCACCCAAGGTTATGCCTGCTTGGATAGTAGGGGAAATCCCCAACCTTATGAATGCTTGATCTGGGGGATAAAGATACATATGGTTGCAATGCAAGCTATTTCCAGGGATATAGTTTGTGCTAGAGTACGTGCTTATCATGGATGAGACCCTGATTTTAATCTTTAGCATCAGCAACTACTACAGCACAATAGTAACAAGATTTGTGGGAGACTATATCAGCTCCAAGGGTTTTAGCATGACTTGATTTTCCTTCTAGGACACAAGTCTTTAAGTACTAAAACTGGAACAGTTTTACGCAAACTGGAAGAAGTTAGTGGTCCTAAGAGAGCTTTTTGTGATTGTTTAAAATGCAACTTCTCCTGGGTCACCTGCTTCATTTCATTTCCTCATAGGTTTTGTTTGTTTTGTTGCTTTTGTTTTTGGTCTTTTTTATGTGTATGGAATGTATTGCCTGCATGTGTAAGTGCACCCCTGTCATGCAATGCCCATGGAAGTCAGAAGAGGGCATCAGATTCCCCTGAAACTGGAGTTACAGACAGTTGTTAGCTTCCATGTGGGTGCTGGAAATCGAACCTGGGTCCTCTGCAAGAGCAGTCAATGCTCTTAACTACCGAGCCAACTCTCCAGTTCCGTTTTTGGTCTTTTTGAGGCAGGATCTCCCTGTATCTCCAGGTGACCTGAAAATCACTCTATTGACCAGGCTGACCTTGATCTCAGAGAGATCCTGCTGCTTCTTCCTCCCAAGCACTGGGATTAAAAGTGTGTGCTACCACATCCGGCTTCTTCATGGTTTTTTGAAATACTTTTATCAATTCTTTGAGAGTTTCATACAATGTGTTCTGTGTTTACCCCTTCACCAGTTCCTCCCATATCCACCCCTACCTCCCCGACCCACCCAACTTTGTTTACTTTTTTCCTCCTAAAGTCCAATTTGTGTTACCCAAATTTCTTGAGTGTGGACCCTGCCCGTGAGCTTCACGCATCTGCCAGGGTCGCACCATAAAGAAAACTGATTCTTTCTCTTGGAACAACTATCTAATGTCAGTGAGTTCCTTAGCTAGGAGTGGGATGTGATGTCCAGTTGCCTCCTCCATGCTGGGATTTTTTCTGGCTTGAACTTGAGCAGTTCTAGTGCATGTTTGATAGCAATTAAGTTCTGATGCATTTCCTGCATGCTATTCCCCTTCTCAAATCCGCTTTTCATCCTTTTGCTAAATGGTTACATGATTCCACTAACACCTGTGAAAGCCAGATTTGGAGGGGAGGAGGTGCTACAGGGTATGCGCTCCTCTAATAATTGATCCCCTTCCCTTCATATGCTTAACAACCCATAGAAAAGGTCTAGAGACATGGTGCCAAAAATTATGACTAAAAGGAAGCTGACTGGACTCGCAGCCAACATACTGAATTCACTCAGCTGCTCCAGTAGTTTAAAACCATTTGTCAGAGATACAGCCTTAATATCTGAAGTAGGGTAGAATAAAGCTGACTTGTGCAATAATGAACACTTTCAATTTTAATTTCGATGAAAATGTGCTCAAATGGAAAGAAATTCTCAGAACTCACTACCCTAAAATCTCGTTGCTATTCTTTCTCTCTGTCCTTTTGCCAGCCTTCCTTCCTTGTTTCTTTTTTCACTTGCTTACTTGCTCACTTGCTCTCAGGGTTTTCTCAGGGCTTATGCCTTTCCCAGAACTTTTAGCTAATCAAAATGTGTTTGCCAAGCTTGACTCCCTTAAGTCAGATGTAACATTATTGAATTCTAAATTTTGTATAGCATAGGCTATAATCAAGGTGGAGATCCTTACTGAAAAATAATTAGCTTTGGGGATTGAAAGCTCAACAGAAGCATAATAATTAAATTGGCTCCCTGTTTTTATTTTATTGAGAACACTAAGCTATATTGATCTTCTTTCAAACCAGATGCTGATTCATACAGTCCCTTGCAGATCTTTTCTGAAGTGCTAAAAGTCAAAAGAATGAAGTTGAGAATTCTACCTCACTGCACTAGCATTGTGGAAATTCTCAACTTTTAGGACTCCAAAGTGCCTGGCTTGGCATTCTGAATTCCTCCAAGTGGAATTATGGAAGTACGAGATGCTGGTTATTTAAACATCTGGTGATTCTCCCAACATGGAGGGGAACTCCATGTTGAGCAGATTTTCAGTTTTACAAAATGATAGAGTTCTAGATATCTGTTACACAACAATATATAAATATGATTAACACTATTGAACTACACCCTTAAAATAATCAAATGGGTAACTTTTATGTTGTTTTTCTATTAAAAGTAAAGTATTTTAAAATTATTAAAATTGTATGACAATTTCATACCTGCATATGTATTTTGATCAAATCCCCTCATTCCCTCCCTTCCAATTCCTTCCTTATTCTGCAAACCACTATTCCCATCCCATTTCATGTGTTCTTTTTTAAAAACCCACTGAGTCTATTTAGTTCTGCAAATATATGGATGCATGTAGATCCTTCTCCAGGAACATGGATAGCTTCACATAGACTGCATCCCTGAAGAAAACTCACTCTCCCTCCTCCAGGAGCTGTAAATTTTGAAGCACTCCTCAGCTAGGGGTGGGGCTTCATGACCCCCTCCCCCATCCATGCTGGGATTTTGTCTGGCTTGAGCTTGTGCAGGTCTTGTGCATGCTGTCACAGCCGCTGTAAGTTCACATGAGCAATGGCCCCATTGTGTCCAGAAAACACCATATTCTTGTAGTCATCAATTACCTCTGACTTTAACACTCTTTCTGCCCACTCCTTCATGATGATCTCTGAGGCTTTGGAGCAAGGAGTACAATATAGATGTCCCATGTATGGCAGAGCATTCCACATTCTCCTATTCTCTGCATGTTGAGCAGTTGTGGGTCTCTGCATTAACCTCCACCTATTGTCTAAAGAAGCTCTTCAGATGATGATTGAAAGATACACTAATCTATGGGTATAAAGATAAGAATTTAGGAGGTGAGAAAATACAGCATGTTCAAAAATTTATAAACAACAGAAATTTACTACTTACAGTTCTGGAGGCTGAAAAGTCTAAAGTTAATGCACCGGCAGATTGTATGTCTTGTGAAAGCTCACTCGCTGCTTCAAAGATGGCTGCTGTTTTTACAT
>NW_008344634.1:917501-935715 GCF_000622305.1 Nannospalax galili
TATATATATATATTAAAAAGACAGTGACACGTTCTAGGTCAAGTAGGAGACAGCAAATGGCCTACTGAATGGGTTTGCTTGCAGCTAACAGCTGATCCTCATGTGGTCCAGTATAGAAACCTGTTATTCAGGCTGGGTGTGCTTGCACATGCCTTTATTCCCAGTACTGAGGAGGCAGAGGCCAGAGGATTTCTGTGAGATCAAGGGCAGCTGATCTACATAGTGAGTTCCAGGCCAGCTGGGGCTACAGAAAGACCCTGTCTCAAAAAAATAGAAAAAAGAAAAATAAAAGATAAAGGATGGAAGGAAGGATGGAAGGAAGGAAGGAAGGAAGGAAGGAAGGAAGGAAGGAAGGAAGGAAAGAAAAAGGAACCTGTCATAGCTCCCTGCTTATTGTACATGTTTCTGCTCGACCTGCTCTTCTTCCAGTCTTCTGGTCTTCTGACCTCAATTCCAAAGTACCTCAACTGTTTTTATTCAACTTTCACCTATCTGCTCCCCCTGCAAAATGTGCCTTCTTGTTGAATGACCTTGCTTTTGGTCTAGCATTCACTTTGTACTGGATCCCCTTGTAGAGGTAGCTACTTACACATTGAGTCAGGAGCTCGTACATAATTGTTTCCTGTTTCCTGGCCTTTCAGATGGGGGGTTTTCTGCCATAATGTCCCCACTGAAAACTCAAGAAGCTAGGTACACCCTCTGTTTTTCCCCCACAACTCAATTTGGATCTTAGTTGTGCTGTCAATAATTGTTCATTTCCATTTTACCTGCTTATGTTTCTATTTCTCCAGTTAATACATGCTAAGAATATTTTGTTGACTGATTGGTATATGGCTGCCTAGAAAGCTATATTATTTTTGTTTCTACATAGGATAGATTGCTTTTTTACATTTCATAGTTTTTGATAATTTTGATAACAATGAGCTCATTACAAGAATGAATTTGATTTGGAAAAGGAAGATTGTACTGTTGAGTCCATATCAATTTTACTAAACAATTACTATAATGTGATTTTATTTATTTCTCCCAAGACAAAACTATAATACTCTTCTAACATTATCTATAACAGGAAATTACTCTTTAAGAAAGGTCCCTGGTCTCACTTCTGATAGGTAAGGGCTGTACCATTGTGTTACAACACAAGCCTGTTTCTTTTTTTATTTAAGTCGTGGTAAATTTCTCTCTCTCTCTCTCTCTCTCTCTCTCTCTCTCTCTCTCTCTCTCTCTCTCTCTCTCTCTCTCTCTCTCTCTCTCTCTCTCTCTCTCTCTCTCTCTCTCTCTCTCTCTCTCTCTCTCTCTCTCTCTCTCTCTCTCTCTCTCTCTCTCTCTCTCTCTCTCTCTCTCTCTCTCTCTCTCTCTCTCTCTCTCTCTCTCTCTCTCTCTCTCTCTCTCTCTCTCTCTCTCTCTCTCTCTCTCTCTCTCTCTCTCTCTCTCTCTCTCTCTCTCTCTCTCTCTCTCTCTCTCTCTCTCTCTCTCTCTCTCTCTCTCTGGTTTCATGTAACCTAGGCTAGCCTCAAATTTGCTGTGTAGCTAAGAATGAGTTTGAACTTCTGATCTTCCTGCCTCTTCTTCTTTATGCCTGGGTTATACAGTGCTGAAGATCTAACCCAGGAAATTTTGCCTGTTAAGCAAGAAGTCTCATAACTGAGTTCTATCCCCAGCTGAAATGTAAAAAAAATCTTGCTCTCTCTCTCTCTCTCTCTCTCTCTCTATCTCTCTCTCTCTCTCTCTGGTTTCATGTAACCTAGGCTAGCCTCAAATTTGCTGTGTAGCTAAGAATGAGTTTGAACTTCTGATCTTCCTGCCTCTTCTTCTTTATGCCTGGGTTATACAGTGCTGAAGATCTAACCCAGGAAATTTTGCCTGTTAAGCAAGAAGTCTCATAACTGAGTTCTATCCCCAGCTGAAATGTGTATCTCAAAAGAAACAAAAAAATCATTTTGCTGCCACTTTCTTTGAGCTAATTTCTGACATGAAATCCCATAGAGATTTAGAGTTAAGTGTTTCTAGGAATACACAATGAATGAACTAGGTATAGCATAGGATTTGGTTTTTATGTTATATTTATCAGATTTTCATTTCTATATGTAGAGTTTTAAGGCACATATAACATTCATAGTTTTAGAATTTTATATAAAACCAATATCACCATTATAACTCTGATTTCTCTTCCCATCCAGAGAAAACTGCTTTCTTCTCCTTAGCTGATTTATTTTTATTTAACTATATCTCTAAATAACACATTTCACTCAATAATGATATTTTTGTGTTTTATCTTGGGGCTTATGAATTGACTTCTCACTGTAGAAAAATGAGTAGTAAATACGCTGTCCTTTTCTTAATACTCATATTTCTTATCTTTTTCTTTTTTCTTTTCTTTTTATGGGGGGGGTCTTTTTGAGACAGGGCTGTAGCCTCAGATGGCCTGGAGCTCATTATGTAGACCAAGCTGGCCTCAAACTCACAGAGATCTGCCTGCCCCTGCCTCTCAGGTGCTGAGATTAAAGGTATGTGCCACCACATCTGGCTCATATTTCTTAATTTCATTTAGACCAATATTGTTATCTTATTATGACTATGTAACTATTATTTGGGAGTGAATTTGCAACAAAATATGGTTGATTTTCCTTTTTATATACATTTGATTCTCTTATGATTGACAGTTATCTTCTTTTTAATTTTATTTATTACTTATATATATTTTTTTGTCTTTTTGAGACAGGGTCTCCCTGTAGCCCCAGCTGTCCTGGAACTCACTATGTAGACCAGGCTGGCCTTGAACCCACAGAGATCCGCCTGCCTCTGCCTCCCGAGTGCTGGGACTACAGGCGTGTGCCACCACGCCCGGGGTGTTTATTACTTATATTTTATGTTTATAAGTCTTTTGCCTGCATGTATGTAAGTGCACCCATGTCATGCAATGCCAGTAGAGATCAGAAGAAGATGTCAGATCCCCTGGAACTGGAGTTACAGACAGATGTTAGTCTCCATATGGGTGCTGGGAATTGAACCTGGGCCCTCTGGAAGAACAGCAAGTGTTCTTAACCACTGAGCCATCCCTCCAGCCCCACTAATTGTCTTCTTTTTGCATGGGAATGCTAGTTTTCCATGTACTCTGCATTAAACATTAAGTACTACACTTTCTGGCAGTTGCTTTAATTTCTTCTGCAGAAATTCAATCATATCTATGTTCTATAGTGTTCATTTTTCTTTTAGAAATATCTACCAGTGTTTATTTTGTTTAGTGCTACAGTAAACAGAACCCAGGGCCTCATTCATACTAGACAAGTCCTCTCCCACTGAGCTACATCCCCAGCCTCCTCTTCTAGTGCTTTTGGGTTGATGTTACTCCACTCTGCATGAGTTGCCTCACTGCTGCCATGCTGAAGAATGTCTGCTTTGCTCCTGTGTTAGCTCCCCTGGGTGCTATATTCACACATTTCTTCAGTGGTAAAAGCTTTCTAATTGAGTATGAAATGTTAGGTAATGTTTTCCCAATGGACTGACAATTTGTTTGGGTATATAATTAAGTTGGAAAGCATTTTAAAGAATTGTTCTATTGTCTTGTAGTTTCCAATATTGCTGTTGGGAAGTCTGACCCTATTCAAATTTATGATTATTTGTATATGACCTAATCTCTCAATCTCAATCTCTCTGTCTCTGTCTCTCTCTCACTTATTTTTATATTTCTCAATTTTTATAAAGTGCATTTTTATACCACAATTCCTGAATTTCTTGTTCATGAACCTTAGCATGAATTTACTTTTATATGTTTTCTTATTTGTTCTCTGATGTTCCTCTTCCCAATTTGGAAATACAAATTCTTTGATTTTGAACATTTTGATTCCAAATTCTTCCCAACTTGGAAATACAATTCTTTGATTCTGAACATTTTCTTGAATTACTTCACAGATGAATTTTTTTCTTTTCTGTCTTCTCCATCTTTTAGAGTGCCTATTCTTTGGAATCTAGACCTTCTGGACAAAGCCTTTCATTTTCTTTGTTCTCTTATTTTTCTACTTTTCTATGTTTACTTTTTTGTTAGAATACAGAATAGTGGGTTCCACTATGAGATTTCAATCGTTGCATCTTCCTTATATCCAACTCCCCATGTACCTCCTCTCCCATTTCTGATCTTCATACCCTCCTTCAAATGCTCGTGTTCCCTCCTCTGAATCTAAGTCAGTTTACCACAGAGATACCTGTGCACCCACATTTGCGGATTCATTATTCACTACAATCAGGAAATGGATTAAGAAATTATGGTGCATACATACAATGGAATTTTACTCAACCTCAAAAAAGAATGAAATGATGTCATTTTCAGGAAAATGGATGGAATTAGAAATCAACATGTTAAAAAAATGAGAAAGACTCAGAGATTAATATCACATGCTTTCTTTCATATTTGGAATCTGGATATATAAACATACATACACATATATGTATTTACATATGACGCTAAAGTAGAAGAGGCATTATGTGAAGAAAGAGTATCTCTATTGTTCTTTGTGAAGAGTTCATAAACTCTATCTTTAAGCACTGTATTGAAGTTTTCATTTGTAATGTTTCTTTTAGATTTTCTCAGATGTGTTCATCTTCTGAATGCTTCTTTTAAAAAGAATGTTCTGATCATTTACATGTTTGTAATGTCTTCTCTGGTGATACTAATGATATACTTTTATATTTACTTTAATTTTCCTCTGCCTTCATAATGAGTGAAACTTATAACTTGCTTTGTTCCTAGGATATTGTTATTGTTCTCAATATTTTATTTCCACGCTTTCCTCAGATGTTTGATAATTCTTGATGTTTTGTCACATTTAAAAACCTAAAGTTAAATATCTATATGGAAGATCTGGCCAATCAGATGCACTCATTCCCAGGGCTGGATGATTAGCTTAGGAATTGTCCTAAATTCAGCTAAGCACTATTTTCCTTAGATGGCTGAGAAAGCTATTTCCTTTTCCTGAGATTTCTAAGTTATCAAAATACAGATCTTAGATTTCTTGTGTCATCTACACATGGAGAGAATTTTCAAGAGATTAAGAAGCAAGATAGAAGTATAGCTCAGTGGTAGAGTTCTTGCCTACTATGCTTCAGGCCCTGGAGTCCATCCTTAAACACTGAAGACAGAATACAGGCGATATTATTTGAAGCCATGCATCTGATAAGCCACATCCCTTAATTTCTCCACCACTTCAGAGCAGCTACTTCCTCTTTGTTTGTGTTTACTTCCTAAATTATTTTGCGTTCCATTTGTAGGACTTTTCAACTGGAAGGGTGTTTTTTTTAACATATACAACATATTTTACAGTGCTCTGCCTGTCTGAAAAATCATATAATTTATGCTGTCTGCAAGTGCAAAAGGTCATCATTTCACTTCAGTTTTTCCGCAGTGGCTCATAAACCCTATGAGTAATGGTGTTTCATCCAGTATCCAATATAGCAACACTGAGAATCTATGATATGGAACAGGGCACAAAAATAACATCTGCAAGTAACACTGATGGTAAATTCACATTTTCTCTGAGGGTCATCTCCTCTTCCTCAAATACCCCTTCAGCACTGGGCTACTTAGATGTCAAGAAAATGTGTCAAAGACATTTTGTAACTCATTTACCAGTCTTACTGATTTTTCTCCTGATAGAACAAGCATGCATTAATGATATTTTCTTGCAGTTTTTCTGTACTTAGCTTGTTTTGATAATAATGTGAAAATAATGTTCTTATTTCCCAGATGCAACTACCAGATGCAACTATCCCTGACCGTGAACATGTCTACATAACCACTTAAAAACGCATATTTCTTACACAATTTTCAGTACTCCTTTATCAGGTAGGAAATGACTTTTCATTTTCAGAGGTATGTCTATTATTTAGCAATTTCTAGTTCACTTTCTCTACAAAAAGTTTTTTTTAAATACGTAATGATGCTTACTGTTTTTCTTGAGCCATGTCCAAATGCAAAGTATTCTAGTTTTCCATTACTTCTAAAAATGGTTCTCTCATAAACATCACATTCTTGCAAAATTAGGTTGATTTGGAAAGCCTATTCCTCATACTGCTGTGTCCCACGGGGCCTAATGAATTTTCTGTGTCCCAAAATGGAAGCTACCGAATAATGACTAATTTTGCTTGGAAGCAGTTGTGCTTTTCAAAAAAGACTTCCTGAGATTTGTATAATCAATTTTCTGATTTTGAAAATATTGAAAGTTTTGTTTACCATATTTATTACTTATTTCTATATACATGAGCCTCTGGGCATACTTAAAAAATCCTGAAACTGGAGTAAAAAGAGTCTATCATTCACTGTGGTTCATACTTCACAAAAGTGTCTTAAAGCAAGAAATATGTTCTTAGATTGCTGATCTGAGAGCTATTTGTATGGTAAGAATTGTGAAATAAGGAATTGGACATCACCAAAAAGGGACAAAGAGTTTGGAGACCTCAGAGAGAAAGACCAAGTATTCCTTGAATAGTACCTCCTGATAATTAAGACCTCTATAGGACTCATTCATTCTTAATTTCTCCCACCTTCTCCTTTTTATTCAATGGAATCCATAGCCTTACCTCACTTTCTTTCTTTCCTTTTTGTTTTCTTCCTTCCTTCCTTCCTTCCTTCCTTTATAACCTTTTACCAAGTTTTTCCATTTTTCAGACTTGTGATTCCTGTTCTCTTCCAAAACACAACTCCATGGCTTAACATGCTGTGATTAATTTTTCTCAAATCTTGTCTAATTTTAAAATGCCTCTTAGCTTCAGTGATTGTGTGTGAGAGAGAGAGAGAATGTACATGTGTGTGTACGTGTGTGTGCGTGTGTGCACATGCACATATGGAAGCTAGATGTCAACTTCAAATATCTTCCTCTATTGTTCTCTACCTTATATTCTGAGACAGGCTCTCTCTCACTGAAACTGGAGCTTAGCATTTTGACTAGAGTGACTGGCCAATGAGCCTCCAGGATCCATCTCTCTCTGTGCTTCTCTCCTCCACCAGTGCTGGGGCTACAGGCCCATGCTGCTATGCAGAGTTTTGTTTTGATTTTTTTTCTTTTGTGTGGGTTCTGGGTAGCTAAACTCAGGTACCCATGCTTGCACAGCCAGTACTGAGTTATCTCCCCAGCCCAGCTTTCAGTATTTCAATCTTAGGCAAGTACAGTATGTACAATAATTTGAGGACGACTTGTTAATGTCGTTTCAGGGCAACAAGGAATGAGGCATGGTGCATATACAGATTCAGTGACTGAGACAGATTTCAGTATAAATGTTGCCATTCCTGGCTTCTCTCAAGGGTTCTGAGAAGTACCTCTCTATCTTCAAAATCCAAAAGGTAAAACAAAATGGCATTTCTTAAAAACCCACACTTTCTCCACCCTTTAGCTCTTGGGAAAGTTTATTGCAGAGTATGATCTCTAAAGCAATGTAAAAGTTCTTATCTTTATGGAATGAAATGTACACACAGTCTTGCTGCACAAAAGAAGATTCATCTACACAAATGCCATTGTCTTTTTTTTCAACATGGCCCAAGGACAGAAAATTTCTAGTTACATGATCATCAGGCTGTAACTCTAAGAATATGTTTTCTCTGAAGTGACATTGTGGCGGGTCATAAAAGTGATAGCCTGGGTGTCAAAAGGCTGCACTTCTAGATTTGTAAAATATAGAGAATTAAATGAGATCATCCTGAGGTCTTTCCCAGCTATAACACTTTTATGTTGTATACGAATATGACTGTATCCATTTGGAAAACTTTCTTACTTCCTGTTCTTTTCATTATTGAAGAAAAGCACCCTTATTTTTAAAAGACCTTTATAAAACCCTCACGTTACAGTGTGTGATAGAAAAGTCCATCCCCTTCAATCCTTGCATTATACCTCTCTCCTTCTAGGGATTGGGCGTGAGGAGGTTACATCAACTAAACCCTATAATTCTGAGTTCTCTTGGCTTCATATTCTTACATGGGGTTAAGAACTCTAAACATCTCTTCAGGCACTATTTCATCTTGCTTTTCCAAAAGGATTTTATTTTTGACCTTTAAGAGCTGAAAAAGCTTAAAAGTAAAATGTGGAGGATTTTGTAGCAACTGTTTCTCTAAAACAGTTTTCTTCAGCACACAGGATTCCTCAGAGGATCCTCCAGCCCAATGGTGAGCATTTTCAGAGATGAGCATTTTAACTTTCACTCTGGGATGGAGTATGGGGAGATGCAAGCTGGATTTATGTTACAATATTATGAAATAGAAAATTATGCCTCTGACGAGCTTTTTATTTTGAAACTATTCCATAACAGGCATTTGAGTTTTATTCATTTCTGAAGTCATTCTCATAACCAGTTTGTTGAGAAAGAGAATGTAAGTATGACTAGATTTTTTTTCTGCAATCAACTCTTTCAACTATGTGATGTCAGATCTTCTCCCCTAGAAAACAGTGGCTCACTTAATGGATATCTTGGAAGACTGGTGGCCTGAGTTAAAGTTTCTGTCTCAGACTTTATTTATAGCTTGTCTCTTAACTGCTACAAAAATTAGTTTAATTTGGCACAATGAGTAGGGCTGGTGCAGAGGAACTTGATCAGTTCTGAGATATTATTTATTTCCCTTCAGTTTCCAGAATTAACTACAGAGAGTAAGGACAGAGGAAGATTCAAAGACTACGTCTTACTTAAAGTGGTTATTTTGGTTCTCTTTGGCTACCACGGTATCACTAGCTAACCTTGTCTGTGGATTCCTCTCCAGAAGACCTCCAAAGGAGCCAGATCCCTTGTGGAGTTGGAGTCTGAGGGTTATTAGTCATTGGGGAGGACGGACCTCAAATGGTCTCTCTGCTGCCCAAGACCTCTCCTTCCAACTTCTCAGTTCCTATAGTCTTGTTCTTGAGGTTACCTGTACAGATGGGTAACCATCTAAAGAAATATATCAACACAATAGTCAAATCCACGTACTGTCTTAGTATGGCTCCTAAGAGCAGAACTCTTGAATAAGAAATGCCATTAAAAGAGTAGGGAAGTGCCCCAACCCTAGCTGAGGATCTATTGGCAATTCATAGCTGCTGGGGGAAGGAGAGTCTATTTTCTTTAAGGATGTGATACCTAGTAGATTGACCAGAGTCCAGAGTCAACCTCAGATGCTCCCATATCCAAGAGCATTTAGGGAACATAAATTAGACTCCACAGCCCTTAAAAAGTAATAATAGAGGACATGAAGTTGATGGGGAATAGGATAAGGGTAGGTGTAGGGGAGAAGTTTATATATGACCAAAATACACTTATGAAATTCTCAAAGAATCAATTAAAATATTGTTAGAAAGAAAAAGATTAAGGAAGTGAGACAGAAAAGTGAAGATAAACAGTAATGAGTACATAAACAAGCAACTTATCCTGTAGGCAAACTGGAGCTCAATTTACTAGGAAACTCTGAGACTCATTATAGAATGTGTTATAATTATCTTTCTCAAGGAGTAAATGAAGTGACTATTTGCAGCAATTCCTGTCAGTCATTGGATGAACCATTACTCTTAAAGATTCAAATTTCCTGGAATTACTGGCTTGTATCAGCATGAGCACAGTGGGTTCTAGTGGCTATATACAACTTTTCAGCAGAGACACAGGTTCTTGAAGTTAGAAGTTCTTTTATGGAGCCATCTCCAATTGAATGCTAAATATCTATGGTATACAGGGCACTCTAGGAATCAGGTTACAGATCTGCAAGGTGGCAGGGAAGGTCTACAACACATGACTCAGTCTCCAGATCACGGACAGTGACTTGCATGTACACAGTCCCTTTATAGAAAGTGTTAGTGACCCCCAATGGTGTGAAAGGAAACACTCAAGGCTTCTTAGCACCTAGATATGGAACTTATTCTTTGTCATTTCTGTCCATTTTTCATTGACCAAGTCTATCAACACAGGAATGTGGAGAATGTTGTTTCTCACATAGAAATTGAGTAAGGGATTAGGGAGGTGATTGTTTCCTAAACAAAAATCTAATTTACCATACATGATCTCTAATCTTAGTCACAAAATATATGTTAACAAATATCCGCAGAGAGCAATTAGAAATGGCTGTTGTCGTTATTGACTAGTGATGGCTATTGATTATCTTCAAGTATGAACTTTCACCAGAACAGAGGAGATTTTAATACATATAGTAGGAAAAATATTATTAATTTAATGATAATGAATACTTATATGCACCACAATAATTAATTTAGAAGTTCTAATGAAATCTCCTGATATATGACAAGTTTTCTAACAACTTATTGGAGAGGATAACAAGAAGATTGGACAAGAGCCAGATTAGAGAGGGAAGAGCAAATGAAAGATGTGGTTCTTTGACAGGAGTAAAGTAAAACATAATGAAATCAAAAAGAAAAGAGTTAACTGCACGAGTGAATGCCCTTACTTCAGACACAGGACTTGGAGCAATGGAGCTGGAACCAACCTGGAAGCCTCCTCCCTGAAGATTAGCTCTCACAGTTTTAGAGAATACTATGCAAGCTGCTAAGGGAGAAGATCAATCAGTGGCCAAATCCAGCTTTAAAGCCTAACAACCACAACAACTGGAAAAACAAGCTACAGCTGAGCAGTAGTGGCACTGTTATCTTGGGGGTAATCAACAGCTATCTAATTGAACGTAAAGTCCTCTCAATAAGAAGGAATTCATGGGTGGCACTGTAAACAACCAAACTCACATGGCTGAAGGGGTCATAGATTCTAGAGAAAATCCTACCTCTGTCACATCCCTAGACAAATGGAATTTCTTGCTATATGCTAAATATGGATCCTTATATTACAGACAATAATCCATTCCTCACTCATCAAAGAAACTTTTTTTTGCAACAGATGGAGATTATTACAGAGCTCCACAACTGGTCACACACAGAGACTAAGTGTCTGAGAGATGCCTAGCCCTAAGTGACACATCTGCAATCAAACATTTACACTGAAGGCTCATGGAACTTTTAAGGGCCATGGGTTGTGCATGACCACAAGGAAACAGTCTTCCAGGCTTCTAGAAACTTGCTCACGTGAATTTAGAGCAATGACAGCATGTACAAGATCCAGGTGAACTCAAACAGAAAAAGCCAGCATAGAAGTGGGGAAATAGGTAAGAAGCCACAACCTTAGCTGAGGAACTGCTGGGTGAGGGAATGTTGATATTCTTTAAGGGAGTGATGCTACATAGGCTGATTAGACTCCAATGCATGAACAAGCACCAAGGGACATCTTAGTACACAAACTTGAGTGCACAGGCCTTAATATATATGATAGAATGCATGAAATCTGGTGGGTAAGGATGGCAGAGGGAAACTAAATATGATCAAGATGTATTGTATGAAATACACAAAAATCCAATAAAGGGGCTGGAGAGATGACTCAGCAGTTGCAGAGGACCTGGGTTCAACTCCCGGCACTGACATAGTGGCTAACAATTATCCATAACTGTAGATCCGATGATACCCTCTTTGGGCATTACAAGACATGGTTGCACTTACAGCACTTACACACTTGTAGGATATATACTCATACAAACAAAATAAAAATAATAAATAAAATATGTTTTATTTCAATAAAAAAAGAAAATACAGTAATTATAAATTAAAAAAAAAAACTTCCTCAATTCCAGTATCTTTGGAGGAATAAATGGACAGCAATAGCTTTGTGGTAGGGTTAGAAAAATATAACTTGAGTAAGATTAGCAATGAATGTTATAGAAACAGAATAAAAACAGATGACGTAAAAGTAAACATAAGCGGAGAACAGCTAAATGGAGAATGGAAAGTTAAAGGAGAACTTCAATCCCACAACCTAAAGCAATCCCTTCACCAGGGAGGCTGAAGCAGGGGTCTTCAGTCTATGCCAATTTGTACCCTATGGGAGAACAATTCTAAAAAGTGGAGAGAGAGAGAGAGAGCAATCTACAAACAACTTTGGATATACAAGTCCCAATGCCGAAACAGAAACAACATGAAAACTAAGAGAACATGTCTCTTCATCAAATCACTAAGTTCTAGCTTGCTTTTATGTTTACTATATCCAGCCATGTCTATTATAGTTGAAGGGGAAAGAAAAATCTTCCATGCCATAAATAGGATGAAGGAATTTGTGTCCACAAAACCAGCCCTTCAGAGAGTACTGGAAGCAATACAAAGAGCTGAAGAAAGGAATGACTATATCCAAGGGGTTGTGGAAAAAAATTCAATGAAGGTATAACTGTGGGAAAGTACAGATATATCAAGAATGAAAACAGAAATAAAAATGACAAGATTCGATACATTTTTCATTAATATCTTTAAATATTAAAGGACTGAACTCCCCAATCAAAAGACAGACTAAGTGAAGGGATTAAGAAACGAAACCCAACTTTTTCTTGTCTGTAAGAAACTTATCTCACTTTCAAGGACAGACACTATCTTAAGGTGAAAGGATGGAAAAAAATATACTAAGCGAATGGTACCAAGAAAAAAGCAGGGGTTGCAATTCTAATATCTGCAAAATAGACTTTAAACTAAAACTAATCAGAAGAGATAGAGGGCCCCTTCATTCTGATCAAAGGAACAATAAACCAAGAAGATATTAAAATCATGAACATATATTCACCAAACTCTGGTGCACCCAACTTCATAAAAACAAAACTACAGGGCTTTAAGACCCAGATTAATCCCAACTTCAATACTCCACTGTCTCCATTAGACAGGTCAACAAGGCAGAGAGTTAACAGAGAGACATCTGAATTAAACAATACCATATATCAAATGGACTTAACAGACATCTACCGAGTATTCCACCCAAGCACAAAAGGACATACTTTCTACTCAACACCCCATGGAACCATCTCCAAAATCGACCATATACTGGGGCACAAAACAAACCTCAACAAATAAAAAAGATTGAAATAATTCCATGCATTCTATCAGAATGCATGCATTCTATCACAATGCAATAAAGCTTACAATCAACATCAGAAAAAGCCCTAGTCGTGACATGAACACATGGAGATTAGACAACACACTCCTGAATGATGAATTGGTCACAAGAGAAATTAAGAAAGAAATAAAAGGAATCATGGAACTAAATGAAACAGACAACACAACACAACAAAACCGCTGGGACACACTGAAAGTGGTCCTTAGAGCGAAGTTTATAGCTCTAAGTGCCTACATCAAAAAATCGGAAAGAACACAAATAAATGACTTAACACTGCAACTCAACACACTTGAAAAGCAACAGCAAACAAAACCCAAACCCAGCAGACAAGAAGAAATAACAAAAATCAGGGCAGAAATTAATGAAATAAAAACAAAGAAAACAATACAAAGAATCAACGAATCCAAGAGCTGGTTCTTTGAAAAGATAAACAAGATTGACAGACCACTAGCCCAGTTAACCAAAGGAAAGAAAGAGCACCTCCAAATCAACAAAACCAGAGAAAAGAGGAGAAACATCACAACAGACACCAGAAAGATCCAGAACATTATAAGGGAACACTTTAAAAACCTATATGCTGCTAAATATGAAAACCTAAAAGAAATGGATGGTTATCTAAAGGCATGGGAACTACCAAAACTAAACCAAGAATAGATTAACAGCTTAAACAGACCCATAACACAAAAGAAATTGAAACACTAATACAAAACCTCCCTACTAAAAAAAAGCCCAGTACCAGATGGATTTATAGCACAATTCTATCAGACATTTAAAGAAGCTCTATATCCAATACTACTTAATTTATTCAAACAGATAGAAATGGAGGGAGAAATTCCAAATTCCTTCTATGAAGCCAGCATCACTCTAATACCAAAGCCAGGTAAAAATAAAACCAAAAAAGAAAACTATATGCCCATATCCTTAATGAACATAGATGCAAAAATTCTCAACAAGATACATGCAAACCGCATATAGACACACATCAAAAAAATCATACACCAAGATCAAGTCGGCTTTATCCCAGAGATGCAGGGATGGTTCAATATACTTAAGTCAATAAACGTCATACATCATATAAATGGGCTGAAAGACAAGAACAACATGGTCATCGCGATAGATGCAGCGAAGGCCTTTGACAAAATTCAACATGCATTTATATCCAAAGTCCTAGAGGAGACTGGACTGGAGGGAACATACCTCAACATAACTAAAGCCATATATAACAAACCCATAGCCAACATCATTCTAAATGGAGAAAAACTGGAAGCATTCCCATTGAAATCAGGAACCAGACAAGGCTGTCCATTCTCCCCACTTTAACATAGTGCTTGAAACTCTTGCAAGAACAATAGACAAGAGAAGGAAATTAAAGGAGTAATAATTGGAAAAGAAGAGATGAAATTATCCCTTTTTACAGATGATATATTGTATGTAAGAGACACCAACATTTCCACCCGAAAACTCCTAGAAATTAACACGTTCAGTAAAGTGGCAGGTTACAAAATTAACCTAAAAAAGTCTGTAACCTTTCTATATACCAATAACAAGCAATAAGAGAAAGAGCACATGGAAACACTCCCCTTCACAATAGCTGTAAAAGAAATAAAATATCTCGGAGTAAACCTGACCAAATATATTAAAGATTTCTACAATGAAAATTTTAAATCTTTAAATAAGGAGATTGAGAAACACATTAGAAGATGGAAGGACCTCACATGCTTATGGATTGGAAGAATTGATATTGTGAAAATGATCATCCTATCAAAAGCCATTTACAGATTCAATGCAATGCCAATCAAAACCCCCATGATATTTTTCACAGAATTGGAAAAAGCCATCCTAAGATTCTTATGGAAGCACCAAAGACCTTGGATAGCCAAACAACCCTGAGCACTAAGAGCAATACCGGGGGGATTACTATACCAGATTTTAAGTTGTATTACAGAGCTATAGTCATAAAAACAACATGGTACTGGCACAAAAATGGACCCATAGATCAATGGAACAAAATTAAAGACCCAAATATTAGTACATGCAATTTCAGCCACCTGATATTTGACAAAGGTGCCAAGAATATTCTCTAGAGGAAAGACAGCATGTTCAGCAAATGGTGCTGGCAAAACTTGATCTCGACCTGTAGAAGAATGAAACTAAACCCGTATCTTTCACTTTACACAAAAAGTCTATTTCAAATGGATCAAAGAACTCAATGTAAATCCTGAAACTATGAAACTTTTAGAAGAAAACATTTGGAAAAACCTAAGAGATAGTTGTAGGAAAGGATTTTCTAAACCAGACATCAATTGCTCCTGGAATGAGGGCAAGAATCAACAAATGGGACCTCATTAAACATAAAAACCTTCTGTACATCAAAGGAGGCAACCAGGGAAGTGAAGAGAAAACCCACAGAATGGGAGAAAATCTTCACCAAAGACACATCTGACAGAGGTTTAATATCCAGAATATATAATGAACTAAAAAAAAACAGAGAATCAAGACAAGAAGTAACCCAAATAAAAGATGGGCTAAGAAGCTGAACAGAGAGTTCTCAAAAGAAGTAAAGATGGCTGTGAAGCATCTTAAAAGATGTTCAATATTAATAATAATTAGAGAAATGCAAATTAAAACCACTTTAAGATTTCACCTTACTCCAGTCAGATTGGCTAAGATCAAGAGAATAAATAATATGAAATGTTGGAGAGGATGTGGTGAAAGCGGAACACTCATCCACTGCTGGTGGGGCCGCAAACTTGTTCAACCCATATGGAAAGCAGTGTGGAGAACTCTTAAAAAAATACAAATGAACCTATCATTTGACCCAGTTATACCACTCCTTGGCATATACCCAAAGAACTCATCCTATTGCAGAGACACTTGTACATCCATGTTTGTTACTGCTCTTTTCACAATAACTAAGAGATGGAAGCAACCTAAGTGTCCTTTAATTGATGAGTGGATAGCAAAAATATGGTTTATTTAAGCGACGGAGTTTTACTCAGCAGTAAACAAAGATGAAATCATGAAATTTGCAGGTAAATGGATGGAAACCATATCCTGGTAAGTGAGTATGTAGCCAGACATTACTACAGGAACCAGGATAATGGAAAGGAAATAGGAAGGTAAAAGAAAAGAAAGAACCTGAAAGAAAAGAACAGTAGAAAACAGGCCTTAATAAGGGAGATGTGGAGAAAAAATGGGTTAGTTTAAGGGAGGGGGGAGGGAAGGGTATACAAGGAATCTAGGGTATAAAGGGAAAGGAGCTCCAGAGAGGTAGGACCATAGGAGAAGGGTATTAGTAAGGGAGAAAGGGGGAAAATTGGGGCACCTTAATTGGGGAAAACATGATGGAGGGGTTAGACAATGTGAAAGATAAATAATGCCTAGCTAGTTTTAAAAACCAGAGGGAACCATATTAGTCCAACAATGTGCTGACAAATTATTCATACCAGATCAAGAAATGTATGTCTAGATAAGTTTATAGGAGACAATTAATCTTTGTCCAAGATTTATCTACATGGCACACAATAATTAAAAGCACCATACTGGTAGAACAAACCTTTTTGGATATTTATCAGATGTACTTTGAGTCCTAAAACAATTGGGCTAGAGGGACATAAATGACAGTTTTTGCTCCTTGCCCTCCTAGGTCGACTAGTTCAGGGGACTATGAGCATCTTCCAAAATGTCCTGTAGTTGTGGTGGGTCCCCTGTCCTCTTTATCAAGGAGGCCAAGGAGACCCCACAAGATGGACTTGAACTAGTGTCCAGTCTACAAACAGCAGTGTCAACACAGAGAAATTATTTCCTCCATACTTCCAAGCGAAGCCAGCCATGGTCGAGCAGGACCTTTGACTTATCTTCACATATGCAGAACTGGTAAGGAAAGGAGCCAGGGCATCCTCCCAAGCCCATGTGACCCCTGAGGAACAGATCCTCAAATGGCCTTAAGAGTAAAAATAAATTGGTTTATCTGGGCCTACTCTATGGCCTTAAACACCCAAACAGAAAGTATAACCAAAGATTAAAGGGGACAATATAATTTCATACGAGTCCATACATATAGCTAAAGGCTACATAACAAGCAACAATGCCAGACAGGCAATACCTTCTTTTGAGTTGTTGGCTAGAGTATAAAGGCTCTAGAGGGGCGAGGGAGGCTATGGGAGGGTGCCATCTGGACAGTGGGTGTGTAGTTGAATAAGATGGTTTGGGATGTTCTGTGTGATATACACACACCCACCCACAAATCAACAAATTTAAAAAATGTATTTGAGGAGGGAGCATGGAAATTTATGTCATGTTAATTAGTAGAGGTGATAAACATTACTATTGAAATCTACCCAATGACTTTATAGACATACACAGGCACCAAGGATCCAAGTGCAACCGATTATGACTAGTAATTGATTTTGACTAGTAATAACCAGATACATATAGACTAGAGATGCATGCGCCAACATCTCAGTGTTAGTAGCAAAAACAATGAGTCTTTCTGTAAGAAACAGTATATTTTAGAATGAAATGTAGATCTTTTTTGAGGGTTAAAAGCTCATTCAATTTTATGTCTTACAGGGCTTATACTGAGTTCAATATTGTATAACTATTGATTCAACAGCGAACCTAGGGATTTTATAGCCAGTTTTTAAAAAATTTATAGTTATGTTTTTATATTTATCTTATTTATATAACATAACATAGAACTTAAAGTATTTTAGTTTTGTGGGTAACAAACATAGTGAGTAAATATCAATAATTGGTGATATGTATGAAAACTAATTCCCACTCAACATTAACTTATTTCTTCATTTTTTACCCTTACTTTTTAAATTATTTATTTAATAACCACATACTTAGAAGAAGCATTTCATTATAACAACATTGACATATTTGAAGGAGCTGTATCTTTGCTCTGGAAACTATTATTGGGCATGTTAAAGCTGTAATGATATGCTTCTTCTAAAAAAAATTTAAAAATTGTATTTAAAAATGTAGGAAACAGCGTATCTTGAAATGGAGATCTTCTTTAAAGGGTAAAAACTCATTGAAGTTTATATCTTACAGGGTCTATACTGAGTTCAATATGGTATAACTGTATTAAATCAAGTGTGAACCTAAAAATTTAGAGCCACTTTTGAAAGAGATGTATCCTTGCTCTGGAGTGTGTTACTGAATAGGTTAAAGTTGTAATAAAATGCTTCTTTTAATCATGTGGTTATTAAATTTTTTAAAAAATTAAAAAAATGAGTGGGCAATATTGACTGTCATTATTGATCCTTTAAGTGGCTAT
>NW_008344634.1:935859-978816 GCF_000622305.1 Nannospalax galili
ATGTACAGCCAATATTGAAACAGATGCATCTTAGTTCTGGAAATTTTTATTGAATATGTCAATGCTGTTGTCATAAAATGCTTCTTCTAAGTATGTGTTATTAAATAGTTTAAAATATATATAATAAAAAAATGAACTGTGGCTATTAACATTGTGTTATTGCTTTTGTGCTCTGTGACAATAGCGATAATTTGATGATATATTTTAGTTTTCTCCAAAGCAGTTCCATATGTCAGAGTGCCCCAAGTGGTAAAGTCACACAAATTTCTTTGTCCTCATTATCTCCTGGGTGCCGCCCTAAATAGATTAGATATAATGCCACACAGTTTAAATAATCACTACAACAAATCTGCAGAGTAATTATTATTATTATTATACCCATTTCTCTAGAGGAAGATATTGAGGTACATCAGTTGACTGACTTCTCCAAGTTGGCATAACTAGTTAAGGGAGGAATCTTAACTCTGCGCAGAGGTAGCTGGCTCTAGTTCTTGTCCATCACTATTAAATCACAGTGCCTTAGATGCTACGTGATTGACTTAAATTCAGAGAGTTGATTGGTTCAGAAGTGAGACTACAACTGAGTTTTCCTGCTTGCCATTCTAGTGCCTCCTATTTTCAGGAGCTACCACCCTCTTTTGTTTTTTTCTGTTTTTCCATTTCGCAAAGCACACTAAAACAGTTGGAATTTCAGTAGTCAGTCTGAACATTTCCTAATGGCAAAACAGGAACAACCGTAGCAACAAAATAAATAAAGCAATATTAAATTGTAGTCCAAAATATAGATGAAATAAGCATAATCCACACTGATAATAGGTGACTGCATAAATAACCGAATAGGAAAGAAGGAATTCTTATGGCTTCACTCTGTTTAACACCCCCAAAGAATTAAGAACTCTCAATTATATAAACTTGCTGAACAAATTTTTCTTTTTAAATGTCGCTGGTCTCGTTTTCTGACAGGATTCTGATCTTAATAGATTGTCTCGGGGCTGAGGACAATTCAAATTTTCTTCTGCTTTATAGATATCAATTTGACAGTTCATGACCTTTTTTAATCCTGAGGGCTAGCTTTGTTTATACTTACTTTATATTTAATAACTGTTGGCACCCTTTGGAGTTTGACTTTAGTTTATATGTTCTCTATAATTGGACAGTAATGTTGATTTTTACCACCTCCTTTGTTCTTCAAAGTATTTCACTTTCAAGGAGAAGAATAAAAAGTTTTGGGATTTGGGAGATGCTTTATGAGTTTTTGAAGCCTTGGATCTCTTCATTGGTCATGCAGTATTCAAGGTGAATCTGATCATATTTTCTTTTAAAACATGGCAATAGTTCAGTTCTTCACATATTTTCATGGAAAATAGATTGAAAACTCTTAAGAGAATCACTATTTGGATTCATGATTTAATTTTGTGTGGTCTAGAAAAAACAACTCTGAGGAAAAGTGTTTCCAAATTTAGCAGCCATTGTAACAATGTATGTTTGTAAAGAACAGTTCCACTTCCAGAGAGTTCTTACCCCTGTTTCCTCCCCGGAATCACATAAAACCTAGAGAAGTGGTATTACTATTTCTTTCACAAGTGAGGAAATACAGGTTAGACCAAAGTTTGCCAGAATAATTATGGAACATCATCATTTCATGTTACCTTAAGTCCTTAAAGAGAAATGATTATAGCAAGGTGAATTTCTGCCAATATACCAATAATCATCATTTTGATAAGGACATCGTATTGATTCTTAAATATTTGACCTTCATAAAAATGACAACAAGACACATTTACTAGCTCATTATGTGTGATATTAGAAGAGGAGGCAAAAATCTAGACTAATAATGGCTGATCTGGTTTCCAGTGATGTTTCAGAAGCAGGGAAAAATATACTATAACATAGTGAGCTAGCATATCAAATTTTTCTCATGATAAGCTTTTTAAGAGAAAAATATCCCTGTGCCTTAAAAAGTAACTGACACAAAAATTGGTAATTGGTAATTATTTTTAAAAGCAAGGAGTAAATGATGCAATGTGGAGGGGAGAATTTCGGACTCAGATTTCAGCATCTAGGACTTATTAGTTGGGATGTTTAATTGGGATGATAAAATCTTTATGGAGCTATTGTTTTATAAATGAGAACATTTATGTCCTTTCCATGATATACTGACTCTCAATGGTCATTATAGCTTTTGTTTATGGTATTGTTAAATGGGTGTCCAGTTCCCTTCTTTAGAGAATCTTCAGATAAATGCCTTCATGTCCCCAGACTAGAAAAATGTCAACCTTGAAATCTGTTCTTTCTTTGTACTCGCTGCCATCCAAGGTTTTCAAAATTAATGTACCAAAGAATTACTTGTTTAATGCTCATAAAACCACTTCTTAGGCTATTTACTTGAAAATGAATTTCATGGAGAGGAAAATATCAGGCAGTAGGGCAGGAGGAGAATTTCCTCTCAATATGATATCAAGGAACTGTTACAAGTACTGAACCAGCAGGTACTTCAGATGAAGAAGTACAAGCCTTTCAAATAATGACAGAAGCCATTTGAAGCAGAACAGTAAAGACAAGTCCAATTTGTTAAATGCTCTTAAGATGTAGAGGTATGAGTAGCACTTCAAACACATTCAGCCTCTGCCTTCACACATGAAAGGAGCTGCATTCCAGTAACCATGGTTACCTTATACTCTACTCAAGTACTCATAAAGTGAAAGAGATGAGTAAAGAACAAAGTTAAACCCCATTGAAATATATAATGCAAAGACTGGAAAATAATAAAAATTCCTATTGCTTTGAACTTTTAGATTTGCTTGGACAGTATGTACTTATTTCCTACAAATGTATTTTTACTATGTCAGGACAATACCTTGACCAGGTAGGTAGTAATGTCTTATAATCTAAGATGGCAATTTCTCATAGAAAAAAATTATTGATTTATAGTGGAATGGTGGGACTAATTGGGGAGTAGGACTGTGAAGGCAAAAGGGAACATTAACTGCTCGTACTACAGTGGTAGTACATAGTAACTAGGTAAATCTTAAGAAGGAATATTAGGAGCTGGAGAGATGGCTCAGCAGTTAAGAGCATTGACTGCTCTTGCAGAAGGCCCAGGCTCAAATCTCAGCATCCACATGGTGGCTAGCAACCATTGCATAACTCCAGGTTTAGGGAGTCAGACGCTCTCTTCTGTCCTCCTCAGGCACTGCACAACACAGGTGCACTTACAAACATACAGGCATAATACTCGTACACAGAAAATAAAAAGAAATAACACAAATGACATCATTTATGAGGATACAAAATTACAATTAAGGATTACAAAATGATAAACAAGTTCCACTCTCCAGCATAAAGTAATAAGGGAGCCCAGAGAGTTAAATGGTGTTGCTGTGTGGATAAAGAATCATTTAATGGGGGCTGGAGAGATGGCTGAACAGTTAAAGAGCACGGACTTCTCTTGCAGAGAACACAGGTTTGATTCCAGCACCCACATGTCAGCTAACAATTATCCATAACTCCAGTTCCAGGGGATCTAATACCCTCTTGTGACCTCCCTGGGCACTGGACAACAAGGGTTCACCAACCTCCACGCAAGCAATACACTCATACACATAAAATATAATAAATATTTTTTAAAAGAATAATTTAAGAGATGTTCCATAATCTCCTGGAACTTAGTCAACCTTGGAGGGCAAGAGGCAAAAACTGTCCTTTAAGTCCCTCTGACCAGATTAGTATAGCCCTCCAAGTATGTCTGTTAAACATCCAAGAAGGCTAGTGCCACCAGCCTGATACATTTAATTACCATTTGTTGTATAGCAAAAGCTTGGGTAAAAAAACAAATGTTCTCAGATAAACCATGACTGGATATATATTTTGTTCCTTAAGCTAGTTGACTAAACTATGGCCTTAGAAAATTTAAGATTATATGTATATTATTTTTGTCTAATTCTTTATATATCATAGCAAACCTACACAGACCTTAATCACTTGCTTAGACTTTCTCATTTTTTTTGTTTTTTTTTTTTTGTCTATAGTTCCAGGGGACTATGGAACATCTCTCAAAATGACCTGTAACTGTGGTGAGTCACCTGTCCTCTTGCTCAGGGAGGCCATGGAGACCCCATGAGATGGACTTGAACAGTGTCCAGTCTACAAAGAGGAGGGTCAACTCAGAGGAAACATCTCATTCATGCTTCCAAGTGAATCCAGACATGGTTGAGCAAGACCTTTGACTTATCGTCACATAGAGGGAACTGGTAAAAGAAAGGAGCCAGGGGCTCCTCTCAAGTCCATGTGTCCCCTGAGGAACAGATCCTCAAATGACCTTAAGTATAAAAATAAACTGATTTATTTGGGCCAACTATATAGTCTTAAACACCCAAAAGGAAAGTATAACCAAAGAGCAAAGTGATTGGTGTATTTAAGAGTTCAAGGGATTACATTTCCCAGACATTAGGCTTAAGTCCATATAAATAGTTATTTAGAAAATTATTTCTTATTATTTTGTTCCTAATCAGAAAATGCTGCTTAGATGTAAGACTTCAAATCTTGGTCTGCAATACTATATTGCCCACCTGTAGCTAAGGGAGACAACCAGCTATTATTTTTAAATGATGGCTAAATTTGTTTTCTCCCCTTATCTAGAAATCTTTGAGAAGGAACTGACACTGATTCTAAACACTCCAACATCTATCAAAGTGCCCGAAAGCAAATCCTGAATCCATCACTCTCGAGTCCAGCCTTGGCAGACAAAAGAAAAATGAGGAGAAACCCAACAGAGGGATGCTTTTGGAAACTCTCATCAAGAAATCCCAGTGGACTCTGAAAGGAACTTTGAAATTTGCCCTGTTCTGACATTTTTCTGGTTCCCTGCCTAGAACTTGTAATGCTAACTATTCTTGCCTTTATGCCTTTACTTCTCCATCACATCCCCTATTTACCAGTCAAGGACTTTCTTTTCTCCCTACAGATAAGAGTTATACAATTTGGGACTCTTTTTAGATAGACCCACTGAATGGGTACCCCAATTGCCTCACCCTGCGTCCCTGTTCAGGATGGAAGAAGCCAGAGCAGTCTGTGTCAAAATTCTCTATCTGCAAGTTGGGTAACCTCTTCAGAGGATGGTGTGATAAGAATAGGGTAAGCAGTTTAAGGGTAAAAAGATCCCAAAGAAAAGTATCCAGTTTCTCGGCTAAAACTCACACTGTTCTTGGGCCTTTTAGCAACATACTTTGTTCCAAAGGCCACAAATATCGAAAGTATTTGGGAGCTCTTATCTAATCCTTAAGAGATTTTAGGGTTACCACTTCACAGAAGGGGATGTTAGAGTAGCAAAAAACCCCATTTAAAAAAAAGAAGAAACAGTATTTGAAGTTATCAGAAAAAGAGTGATGGGGAGATATGGGAGGAGTTGGAGGGGAGGGAGTGGGCATGGATTTGATCAAAACACCTTATATGCATGTATGAAATTCTCAGTAAATTATTTTTTATGAATTTTTAAAAATTATTTATTAAATGACGTATGTTCACCCTCATATGTGGCTCCTAGCACCAAATCCTTTTAAATTCCACGTTCTTTTAATAAGATGATGCTATATAGCAGTCCCTTCTGCATGATATAACCACCATCATCATGACTTCGGCTGAGCCTGATCGCTAAACATAGCCACAATTGGGCTTGTTGACAGTTGTGCTCATTCATTAAAAGAGTGCCAAGCAGGGTCACTGGACCCTCACCTGAGTATCCACCCAATCTTCCCAGCCAACTAGTCCAGCCTTGGAAGACAAAAGAAAACTGAGGACGAACCCAATAGAGAAATGCTTTTGAAAGCCCTTGTCAAGCAAGTTCAATGGACTGTCATATGAACATTTGAAAATTACCCTGTTCTTTTTTCTAGTTCCCTGTCTAGAACTTGCAATGCTAATTACTCTTGCCTTTACTTCTCCTTCACATCTCCTATTCGTGATTCAAGGATTTTCTTTTCCCCTTAGAGACAAAAGTTATGCAATTTGGGAGTCTTCTAGATAGACCCACTGAAGGGGTACTCCAATTGCCTCACCCTGCATCCCTGCTCAGCATGGAAAAAGCCATAGCGGTCAGTGTCCCTATTCCCTATTGGCAATTTGGGTAACCCCTTCAGAGGATGGCATGATAAGAAAACGAGGTAGGAATTGGCTAGGCAGTTAGGGTAAAAAGACCCCAAAGAAAAGTAGCCAGTTTCTGGGCTAAAAGTCAAAATTTCCTTGGGCCTGTTAGCAGCACACTCTGTTCCAAAGGCAAAAAATGTCAAAATGTTAAAAAGTATTTTGGAGCTTGTATCTAATCCTTAAAATATTTTAGGGTTACCTCTTCAGAGGGGGGAATGTTGGAGGGGAGGGAGTGGGCATGGATTTGATCAAAAAATCTTATATGCATGTATGAAATTCTCAATAAGATTTGTTAAAGTTAAAAAATTATTTAATAGCCACATGATTAGAAGAAGCATTCTTTACAGCATTAACATATTCACTAACAATTTCCAGAGCAAAGATGCAACTCTTTCAATATTGGCTGTAAAATTTTAGGTTCACAGTTGAATTAGTACGGTTATACAATATTGAACTCAGTATAAACTCTATAAGACATAAAATTGAATGAGGTTTTAACTTTTAAAACAGATCTCCATTTCATTTTAAAATATACTGTTTTATACAGAAAAACTCATTCTTAGTGCTACTAACACTTAGATGTTTGCAGATGCATCTCTAATCTCTATGTATCTGATTATTACTAGTCACCATTGGTTACTTTCTGAGATCCACCTGAGCATGGATATAAAATCATTGGGTAGATTTCAATGGTAAAGTGTTTCACCTCTACTAATTAACATGGAGCAAATTTTTATGCTTCTTCCTCAAATATAACTCATTTTTTTATTTGTTGATTTTTGTGTGCATTTTGCATGTATTTCATACAGAACATCCCAAACAATCTTATTCATGTATGAAATTCTCAATAAATTATTTTTTAAAGATTAATTTAATGTAAGCCTGTGCAGCTGGTGGTTCATGGGTTCCAGGAACATTTTTTGAAAACCCTGAAACACAAAACACTTCTTCTTATAGACAGTGGTGAGCAAACATGTAGGCTGGAACTTTTATCACCATTTTGCCACCAAGGGAAAAGCATGTCTGAGATGAAGGCTTATTGTTAGAGGAGTGGGAGGTCTGAAAGAATGACCAAGCAACAAACAAAACTGGAGCAGAGTCCTTCTTAAACTATACTTAAACGCCTTTTCTTTCCACCACAAAGTCACCAGATCATTTTTTTCTTCAGTTTTAAAGAGGAAGTAAAAAATATGGCATATGAATTAAATTATCTTCCTATTGGCAAAGCTTACAAACCAAATCTCCAGTAGAAGATGTTTCTTCTTTTCTGGGCCCCATGTTCATATACCAGGCATCTCTCCATTAGCATTTAGACTTACTTAAGCTCTAATCCACTGAAAATCCTCTATTCTATCCATTTTTTTGCATCAAATTGTTGTTCTATTTTTCCTTCTCTGCCTTCTTACTCCAGTTTTGCAAATTTATGCTCAATATAGGTCTATTTCTTTATTTGCTTTTCACACTTCAAAATGTAACCCAGTTCCTTCCATAGGATAAAAATTGCTTACGTGAAGGTCATATGTTATTTCTAACCTCCTAAGTCCAATGCCCAGTCTTCAGACTTCTGACACTTCAACAACTACCTTCAAAACTACTGTTCTCTTTTTCTTAAAATACTCTTTCTTTGATTTATGTATTCTATGCCTCGCTGACAATTTTTAAAAATATTTTATTTATTATTTTTATTTTATGAGTTTATTGTCTGCATGTATATAATGGCACCCGTGTAGTGAAATGCACCTGGAGGTCAAAAGATGGCATCAGATGCCCTGGAACTGGAGTAATGGAGAGCTGTTAGCTGCCATATGGGTGCTGAGATTTGAACCTGGGTCCTCTGCAAGAGCAGTCAGTGCTCTTAACCACTGAACCATCTCTCTGGCATCTGGCCATTATTTTTCTAAACTAATTCTTTTATTTTTAGCTTATTCATTCTGTGTGGTGGGCAGGGAGGTTGTGTGGAAGTCAGAAGACAACTAGTGGGAGTTTGTTCTCTCCTTCCACCATGTGGGTCTCAGAGATTTAACAGGCTCCTTTAACTTCTGCCATTTTGCTGGTCCATCGCTTGTCAATCTTAAGGTCCTCACATTTTATTCAATTATTAATGTTAAAGTCTTTCAAATACTAACCCTGTGACCTCTTCTTTTTAGTTTTTATTCTTTTTTGTAAATGTTTATTGAATTTTTGTGCATTTCACACAGCACATCTTAATCATCATTATACCCCCTTCCCCATTGGCACCTCCCATAGAATCCTCCACTGGATTTCATGCATTCTGTCATTTGTGCTAAGGCCTATAGAGTCAAGTTTGTGTTCCCAGATGTCCATCAGTGCAAGTTCTTCCACTGAGGTCTAGTAAGTCTATGCCTTCACCAGCTACATTACTATCTGTGCATCAGTTAAAACTGGTTCTTTCTCCTGTGTTGTAGATACATTTATTGTCCCATAGGCATATTAAATTAATGATAACTAAACTTGAACTCATCATTTTGACTGCTTAAATCTGCTTCTCTTTCAATGTTTTCTAGTTTAATAGTTGTTCTCACAATCTTTCCAAATGCTGAAGACAGAAATCTTAATCAAACTGTGATAACTTTCACCAGCAAAGCTACCTCGTGCAACAGAGGGCAATGAAGACAGAAACACTCAACTAGCCAAAATGTAGAGAATAAGAAACTGCAGAGTGTGTGGGTGCAAGCATAGGAATCCTGGTTTAAACCTTATTCACATGGAAGCACAAAAGACCCCGGATAGCCAAAGCAACCCTGAGCACAAAGAGCAATGCTGGGAGGATTACTACACCAGATCTCAAAGTATATTACAGAGCTATATTCTTAAAAACAGCGTTGTACTGGCACAAATATAGACACATAGATCAATGGAACATCATTTAAGAGCCAAGCCTGAACACACAATATTTCAGCCCCTTGATATTTGACAAAGGTGCCAAGAACACACGATGGAGGAAAGACAACATCTTCAACAAATGGTGCTGGCAAAACTGGATCTACACCTGTAGAAGAATGAAACTAGATACGTATCTTTACCTTGCACAAAAGTCAGCTCCAAATGGATCAAAGACCTCAATGAGAAATTGGAAGCTCTGAAACTATTAGAAGAAAATATTGGCAGTAACTTACAAGATATAGGTGTAGGAAAGGATTTTCTATATCAGACAGCAGTTGCTCAAAAATTAAGGTCTGAAGTCAATAAGGGGGACCGCACTAAACTAAAAAGTTTCTGTACAGCAAAAGAAATAATCAAAAAAGTGAAGAGAAAACCCACAGAATGGGAAAGAATCCTCACCAGTGACACATCTGACAGGGGTTTAACATCCAGAATATAAAAAGAACTCAAAAAACAAAGAATTGAGAATCCAAATGACCCAAGGAAAAGATGGGCTAAAGATCTAAACAGAGGGTTCTCAAAGGAAGAAATAAAGATGACTAAGAAACATGTCAAAAAGTGTTTGACATTATTAGTAATTATGAAAATGCAAATCAAAACCACCCTGAGGTATGAACTTACCCTAATCAGAGTGGCTGGGATCAAGAGAACAAATGATACCAAATGCCGGGAAGGATGTGGAGAAGGGAACGCTCATTTGCTACTGGTGGGATTGCAAACTCATGCAACCTCTATGGAAAACAGTGTGGAGAACCCTTAAAATATTAAAAATGAACCTACCATATGACCTGGTTATACCACTCCTTGGCATATGCCCAAAGGACTCATCCTATTGTAGAGACACTTGTACAACCATGTTTGTTGCTCCTCTTTTCACAATAGCTAAGAGATGAAAGCAATCTACGTGGCCCTCAACTGACGAGCAGTTAACAAAAATGTGGTATATTTACACAGTGGAGTTCTATTCAGCAGTAAAGAAAGATGAAATAATGAAATTTGAAGGTAAATGGATGGATCTAGAAACTTATACTAAGTGAAGGAACACAGACTCAGAAAAACAGATGACATATGTTCTCCCTCATATGTGGCCCCTAGCACCAAATCCTTTTTAATTCCAGGTCCTTTTAATAAGATGATGCTATATAGCAGTCCATTTTGTATGAAATAACTACCAACATCACGACTTCAGCTGACCCTGATCACTAAACATTGTCTCAGTTGGGCTCGTTGATGGTTGTGCTCATTAATTAAAGGAAGGCCAAGCAGGGTCATTGGACCCTCACCACATTATCCAGCCACTCTTCCCAGCCAACTATATGTAATTTGACCCCAGTCACACATGGTCTCCTGGATTTGGGGAGGGCTAAAGTATACAATCTGAGGAAGGCTAGGAAGAGAAGGCATGACCCATGCTGAGTAAAGACTTTCCAGTGTGCATACCCTCAGGTCATTCATACACCTCAGCAACCCCCTAGTTATCTTGGTAAGTAAGCTCAATAAATTCATTGGTTCCCCAGTAAAACTAATCAAACATTGGCTTGACACTAGAACATCGAAAGATCGAAAGGGAATAAGCACTGCTTAACATCCCCAGGAAAAGAAGTCTCACAACAGATGGAAAATTTATTTGTTAATGCTATTATGTCTCATAATCTTTAAAAAAAAAGAAAATGAAAATGTAAAATATGTTAAAAGGATATGGGAATGGAGATATTTTCGAAAATAGAAAAAAAAAAACAAGAAATCCTGAGCAAGTGATGAAGGTATATTTAGTTTTTTTATGATATATAAAGGATGAGACAAAAACAATACACATAATCTTAAAATGTCTATGGTCATAGTTTAGTTAACTAGTTTAAGGAAAAAATACACATCTAGCCAAGGTTTATCTGAGAATATTTGGTTTTTTACCCAAGCCTTATCTACATAGCACATGATAATTAAAAGTAACAGTCTTGTGGAACTAACCTTATTGGATGTTTAACAGCCATAGTTTGAGGCTGTACTAATATGGTCAGAAGGACTTAAAGGGCAGTTTTTGTCCCTTGCCCTCCAAGGTCAACTAAGTTCCAGGGGACTATGGAAGATTTCTCAAAATCTCATGTAACTGTGGTGAGTCACCTGTCCTCCTGTTCAGGGAGGCCATGGAAACCCCACGAGATAGACTTGAACCAGTGTCCAGTCTACAAAGAGGAGGGTCAACTCAGAAGAAATATCTCATTCATGCTTCCAAGTGAAGCCAGACATGGTCGAGCAGGACCTTTGACTTATCTTCACATACATGGAACTTGTAAAAGAAAGGAGCCAGGAGCCTCCCAAGCCCATGTGATCCCTGAGGAACAGATCCTCAAATGACCTTAAGTGTAAAAATAAACTGATTTATTTGGGCCAACTGTATAGTCTTAAACACCCAAAACGAACGTATAAGCAAAGAATAATTATATATTTCAGTATATTTCTTAAGAGTTCAAGGGATTACACTTCCCAGACATTTAGACTATATAAGAAGTTATTTAGACAATTATTTCTTATTGATGATTTTGTTCCTAATCAGAAAATGCTGCTCAGATGTAAGGCATCAAATCTTGGTCTCCAATAGTATAGTGCCCACCTGTAACTAAGGGAGGCAACCAGCTATTGCTGAATCCATCACTCTTAGAGTCCAACCTTGGAAGACAAAAGAAAAATGAGGAGGAACCAAATAGAGGGATGATTTCAGGAGCCCTTGTCAAGAAATTCCAGTGGACTCTCATATAACATTTTGAAAATTGCCATGTTCTGACTTTTTTCTAGTTCCCTGTCCAGAACTTGTAATGTTAATTACTCTTGTCGATACTTCTCCTTCACATCTCCTATTCACAATTCAAAGACTTTCTTTTCCTCCTCAAGATAAGAATTATGCAATTTGGGAGTCTTTTTGGATAGACCCACTGAAGGGGTACCCAAATTGCCTCACCCTGTGTCCCTGTTCAGCATGAAAGAAGCCAGAGCAGTCTGCATCCCGATTCCCTATTGGCAATTTGGGTAATCTCTTCAGAGGATGGTGTGATACGAATAGGAGGTAGGGGTCCCATGGGCTTGGGAGGAGCCCCTGGCTCCTTTCTTTTACCAGTTCCATATACGTGAAGATAAGTCAAACGTCCTGCTCGACCATTGTTGGCTTCTCTTGGAAGCATGGAGGAAATGATTCCTCTGTGTTGACCCTCCTCTTTATAGACTGGACACTGGTTCAAGTCCATCTGGTGGGGTCTCCTTGGCCTCCTTGATCCCATAAAAATTTAAATAAAGCAAAGAAGAAGAAACAGTACATGAAGTTATCAGAAAAAAGTGATGGGGAGATACCGGAGGAGTTGGAGGTGGGGAGTGGGCATTGACTTGATCAAAACACCTTATACGCATGTATGAAATTCTCAATAAATTATTTATTTAAGAAAAAAAAAACCTTACTCACCTATGGTGCAGGACCATTGCTGAAGAGGGGCAGAAAGATTGTAAAGGTCAGGGGTGGTGCATGACCACAATGAAAGAGAGTTTTCCAGGAAGCTGGGAACTTGCTTATATGAACTTACAACAGTGGTGACAGCATCACAAGACCCATGCAAATTCAATCAGACCAAAAACAGCATAGAACTGAAGAAATGGGCAGGAGGCAAAACCCTTAGTGGATGAACTATTGGCAGCTGATCACTGCTGGGTGATAAAGAGTTGGTCTTCTTTAAGGGAGTGACACTAAGTAGGCTCCAATGTATAAGCGCACACGGTGGGGCATCTAGGTATATAAACTTGACTCATTAGGCCTTAACACGTGATAGAATGCATGAAATCTGTGGGAAGGATGTGGGGGGTGCAGATAGGGGAGAGAGGTCTAAATATGGTTAAGACATATTGTATGAAATGCACAAAAATTCAATAAAATATATGTTGAAAAATATAGAAAGATGTGATAACTTACCCATACTTCCTCCATCATGAACTGTCATATGTATAAAAGAATGAAAGACTCGTGCCATAAAAGGCTGTGGACTGGTACTGGGAATTTAGAATCCAAAATTTAAAGATAGAAAGGTTTCAAGAATTGTTATGCAGATGTGAAAGTAAAGGCCATGGGACTGAAATGTTGAAAGCAACTATGAGATTAACGTGATGAAATCTTGTACATATTTTTAGAGAAAAATATCTACATGTATTTAAAGAACAGACATTCATTCTTATTAACATTCCTTTGGTGCAAAATGCTTTGCTGGAGTCAGTGGACATTTATTTCTAAATGATTTCCAGTAACATATAAACAAATCTTAAGACAAATAGTGACATTTTATACTGTTAAGCATTGAACAGCATACCTCTATTTTCCAATTAGGAGCAAGTGATTATTTCCTTTTAACCTTGCCTTTTCATGGAAGAACTAATTTAAAGTTCTGGTTTCTTAGCAACCATAGTTGATTCACACATTTCATGGGAATAGTAGATGTACTTTTCTGAAAAGATTTGAAGTTACTATCTAAGCTTACCAGAACATGCTTTTAAAATATACTTAAACAGAACATAGCAAGGTATTTTAATAGAGTTAAAAACCACTTTTATTTCATAGTCTTCATGACAACAAAAATTTTGATACCCACCTCTACTTAGCTGCAATCATCAAAGAGCTGATTGGTTGCATTAATATGGGATCTGCACTATAAGTTAGTCTTTTATGCCACTGTCAATAAAATTTTAGTGAACTGGTATGTGTTACAGCACTCTGTTCCTTTAGCCACTTTGCTTGCTGATACACAAGTAAGTTGTGTATAAGGACTCACGCTCTTATTCGGTATTCAAGTTCCAAGCATCTTAGCTCAAACAACCTTTGCTGATAAATCTCTTGTCACATGCAAGGATATAAATTATAGGAGTAGAAAGCTGTCAAAAATATCCTGGTCAGCTGTAAGAAATTTAATTTGGGCCAAGTGCTTTTATTTCCTTTTCTTTCTTTTTCTAGGCCAGAAATACAAATCCTGTAATTGCTTTCAACATACGTCAGTAAGAGGAAGGTCAAAAGTTCTCAAGTTTGATTTTTGTGTTCACCCCGTAGGCTACAACACTTAGTCAGGGGCTTTTAGAATGATTGAATTTGATTTCTTTATATTCTTCCAAATAACAAATGTAAGTGCTTGGTCAGTAGTTTCAGAAAATTAATAGAAACATCTTACAGGCAATGTAGGAAAAGCATAAAAGACAAGAGAGAAAAGTCAAGCAATTTTCAAACAAGCTTAAGGATAGAATTCAAACCAGAGAAAGAAATTCATTATGAATAAAGTTCATCCCAGAAGTTAAGGGCTTTAGGACCATTTATAGCCTTGGGTTCTCCTCAGTCACTTACTTTTCCTTTCGTCTTGAACTAGAGAATTTTCTAGTCATAGTCCATGTTGACAACTAATTAGATAAATGAAGTGAATTTCCTTTATTTTTTGGTTGTTCTCTTTTGGGTCATGTAGGTTAAGTCACAAGACATCTGTAGCATATGCCCAGTGTGATGGTTCATTTTCATTGCCAACTTGACAAGATTTAGAGTCACGTAGGAGACACACCTCTGGGTGCATCTGTGAAGGTCTTTCCAGAGAGGTTTAATGGAGGAGGGAAGACCCACCTTGAATGTGGGTGCCACCATCTTATGGACTGGGGTTTCTGAATGAATAAAAAGGAAAGAGTGAGCTAAGGACCAGCAGAAATTGAGACCACATTGAGATAAAATGTAGACATTAATGCTTCCAGCATCTAGTGAAAGTAAACTAGGTGAAAATACCAATATTTCTGCTGAATAGATAAAGACCTATTGCAAATTACTAAGAGAAAGCATAGGCAATGCAAAGGGGGCAATAGTAAAAACTGCCCAAGCAAGCACATTCCAATATAAGAAATTCAATTGACCACTAACATATGGAAAACTGCCTGATCTTATTGCTGATTAGGTAAATGGAAGTGAAAAATTCCATTGAGATGCCACTGCATACTGTTCAAAAGCCAGGTGTGGTGGCACATGCCTTTAATCCCAGCACTCCAGAGGCAGAGGCAGGCAGATCTCTGTGAGTTCAAGGCCAGCCTGGTGTCTAGCTAGTGAGTTCCAGGTCAGCTGGGGCTACAGGGAGACCCTCTCTCAAAAAGAACCCTCCCAAAAATCTGGACTAAGGGTATAGCTCAGGGGTAGAACACTTGTCTCGCATGTACAAGTCTCTATAAATAAATAAAATAAAATCCAGACAAGTAAAACATCTAATAATTAATATATTAGAATAATATCTACATATAATTTAATATCTCTATATACATATCCTGTGGTCTCACTTTCCTTACTGACTCACGGTGATGACTGTCTTACCCATAAAACTGAAAAAGCATTCAAGCAATTCAGTTGAATCTATTTAGTTTAAAGCATACCTGTTATTTTGATGTCTATGATGTTCTGCTTCGAACATTTTTTTCTTTTTTTCATTACTTGTAGTAAAATTACTTAGCAACCATTTATCACTTGGCAATCTCTGACAATCGGTATATCTTATCTTTCTCAAGTAAAAAAACAAGTCAAATTATATTTTTTCTACGAAATCAAGTGTAACATTAAATTAAAAAGAACAGTACTTTAAAAAGACAGTCCTGTAAATTGAGTAGCACATCAGAACTCAGTAATATTACTTAATAAACCCTTTAAAAACAGCACTAACATTGCTTCCTTGGATCCTACTCCTTACATGTAGATAATTTATATCTTGTTGGAATTTTAAGAACTGGAAATTTGAGTAACCAAAATATTTTACTTCATCTGAAATATAGAATAACTCTAATTTCATTAAAAATCTAGACGGGAAAGACTGGTGTAGCAAGAGTACAGAGGCCCAGGGTTCTATTTCAAGCACTACCAAAAATGTAGAAGAGAGAAATCCTTTAGTAGTTCTTTGTATGTGACATAAAAATTCAATTTAATACACCTTCAAATGTCCTATATCTTTTGAAGCATTCTTGATATTTTCCTCTGCTGGAATTCTGTCAAAAGACAAAGTATTTATGTGAGAATACCATCAGTCCTCTAGAGAAGTTGCTTTAATATGGAGCCTTGTCCCCAGTGGCTACATAGCAAATTTTAAAAGGACAGTCATGTAAATGAAAATATCACTCAAATTTCCATAAGTTACACATTTCTCATAATTTTTCATTTTACTTGACTGAAATCTTTAAAGACTAAATTAAAATATTAATATTTAGCCAGAAAATATAATTTCTAGCAACTGTATCTAAAGATAAAGGAGTCTGATAAAGAATAGTATTTCTTCTGATTCTCTCTGGAGGGTGTTTGCTTTAGAAAACACTTGGACCAGGGCACCAAGGAGCAGAGACATCAAATGATGTCTCAGTAGCATCATTTGAAATCATAATGGAGGAAACTTATGGACTCAAGAACCTCATTTTTTAGTAATTATGACCTCAGTTCCCCTCTTAGCTATTTTACAAAATGTAAGTTTTAGATGCTTTGATATGCATCATTAGTCTTAACAGCAGTGCAGAATCCTTTCATTACAAAGTCTTTGAAACTCAAAGGTTCACCATATTCAGTGCAAAGACCTCCTGTAAGACTAACAACTGAAGTGCTTCAATATTTTTTCTAACTTATTCATGAAGCTCAAAGGCATCAGAAATTTAAATTCTCATTCTTCATAGTGAACAAAATTTTAATGGATTTAAATACTATGCCCTCATACAAATTGGTAAAATAGAAAGAGAATTGCTGAAAAGTGTAGAATTTGATCGGATTCATTCAACAACAAAATCAAACTGGATGCAAGCAATATAATCTATATTTCTAGTTAGAGCTAAGATAGATTATTGGTAGATAGATAGATAGATAGATAGATAGATAGATAGATAGATAGATGTAAATACTGTATTGGGCCAAGCTCTCCTAAAAGACAAGCAATCTATTAATAAGTGACTGAATCAGAAGTGAGAAAATAGTTATGCTGTATTTACATTACTATTCTAAGTTTAGATATTGTACGTTTTTTCATCACAAAAAGAAAATGCGAAGGCCCAAATACATGGCAATGTGGATAGGGGAAATTTCACAGGGTCTCGCCTTCTAAATGAGGAGATAGAATCAATGGATGGTGAGGGAAAAACAATTTGTTTTATCCAAGGATGAGCTCCCTGAGAGGGTCTAATCCCAAGTGCTGAGTCCTAAACACACATATACACAAACACCACTATACTAAATAGACTCAGTGAATTATATATTTATACATACAATGTGTGTATTTATGTGCATATGTATATACATGTAACAATAATAATCAAAGAAGAAGAAAAGAAATTGAGGAGCGGGGAAGACATAGGAGGAGTTGGATAGAGGAGGGTTAGAAATGATGCAAATACAGTGCTCACATATGAAATTCTCAAAAAATATTTTTATAATATGCTACTTATTTAAGGCTGGTTCTGTATCTCAGTGATAGCACGCTTGCCTAGCATGTGAGAGACCCTAAATTCAATCCCTAAAGCCATCAAAACTATTATTAAGTTAAATTAGATTGTTTTAAAAATTGAAACTATGCAAAATTTAAATTTTTTATAGCAAATTAGCTCATCTATATTTCACCATTAAAGGTACATATCAAGCTAAATGTACCAAGCAAAAAATTGTGGCATGTAAAGCCTGCCTAGAAGTGTGACTATATATTTGGGGGAAGGGGGAGATTTTCTATGATGTTAAGTATCAAAATTAAAATTTATTAAGGAATAAATTAAATTTTAAAGAACTCAAGTGAGGGGAGGGAGAGATGGCTCAGTGGCTAAGAACACTGGTTGCTCTTGCAGAGGACCCAGGTTCAGTACCCAGCTTACAGATGGCTGACAGCCATCTCTAACTCCATTTCCAAGGGAATCCAGCGCCCTCTTCTTACGGCTATGGGCATCACAAGACACGGGTGCACTTACATACATGCAGGTAATATGCTCATACACATAAAAAATAATAAAGTATTTTTATTAAAATCTTTTTATTAAAAATCTTTTTAAATGTTTATTATTTTTATTTTACGTGTATGAGCATATTACCTGCATGTATGCAAGTGCACCTGTGTCATGAAATGCCTGTGGGGGTCAGAAGAGGGCGCTGGATTCCCTTGGAACTGGAGTTACAGATGGTTGTCAGCCACCATGTGGGTTCTGGGAATCGAACCTGGGTCCTCTGCAAAAGCAGCCAGTGCTCTTAACCTCTGAGCCATCTCTCCAGGCCCAATAAATAAAATATTTAAAGAAAAAAAAACTCAAGTGAGTAAACACTAACTCATGAATCATGCAGCCCCCAAATAGAAGTGGTCCAAGGTTGCTCAAAGGGAGCAGAAGAGAACTTTAGAAGATGAAAACAAGCATAAAGCAAGCGCAAACCAGACAAAATTCCAGCATAGACATAGGAAACTGAGTAAGAAATCACAACCCATCTATTTTTTTATACATCTGTTTTGCTCTAGACTCTGGGAATAACTTGCTGTACAAGAAAGAAACAGTCCCTGCCCACTGCAAAGGACAGCAAAGGTACCAAGAGTTCACTGGGGCCTGACGAAGGCCAGAGCTAGTTTGGGAAGAGGTCGGGACAGGGTTCTTTGACCTGAGATCTGAAATCCCTACCATGGCACAACCTGGTCCCTGCCCTCTGTGGACCTCAAATGCAGTTGGCTTGGAATTTACAGCTACTTGACATCAGCTAGTGTGTATGTTCATATTCAGAGGCTCTGTTGCTGCTGGTGGTGGAGAATCTTGCTGCTCCACTCAACAAGCACTATGCAGCTGTAATAGGTCCCTCCCTGGGGAGCATATCCCTCCTAGGGGACAGACAAAGAAGGCACCATAAGGAAGAACCTGCCAGGTCCTCTTGAGCCCTTTCTTAGAATGAACTTCATTGGTCCCCTTTTTAATTTATTTTAACAAAAAGTATAAACTCTATGGGTTAAGTTGCTCAGTTCAATTCTGATTTTCACTGTAGCCCTCAATATCTCAATAGAACAAAGGGGGGCATATGAGGTACACCAGCTCAGCGTGGGAATATAGATAGTACCTCTGTCCTTGATTTTTTCTGATTCTCAACAGAAAGCAAAAGGACATTCTTTTCAAACTAAGCTCAAACAGAGATATATGGTGAAATTGTTCAGTTTAGTAACTGTTATGGTCTGAATGTCCCCACCACCAAATTCATATGTTAAAAGTTAGTTGCCAGTGTGATATTATTCCAGGCTGAGGACTTAAGGAGGGCATGAGTAACCATGAGTGAGGTGTGAGAGCCCCCCACCCTTTTCCATGTGATGACATAGCTAGAAGCTGTTGTCTGTGAGAAACAGTCTCTCTCAAGACACTGAGTCTATTGGTGCCTTAATTCTGATCTTCCCATTCTCCAGAAATAAAGTGTCTATACGTTACACTTTTTAAGGTATTTTATTATATCAGACGCTATATAAACAAAACAGTAGATAACAGGAATGCAGTGGGCATGAAAGATACTGGAGAAGGATCTTATACAGACTGCCCAAGATCTATTACTCTAGAAGGTTTGGATGATGATGGTTAAACTAGGTATGGTATGTGAATGGGTGTGGGATTATCTACTAGAGCATGGGTATCCTCTCCAGGACTTCAGGGACCTCAGCGACCACATTCTGGAGAAAACTGACTCTCCCCCTCTCAGCAACCATCAATTTCCAATATGTCCTCTGCCAGGGTGAGGCTTCCTGATGAGCAGAACAAGCAGGCCTCCTCTCTACAATGTTGAGATTTTGCCTGCCTTGGTCTTACATGGGTCTTGTACATGCAGTCCCAGTTGTGTTTAGTTCATATGTGCAACTGCCCTGTTTAAAACACATTGTAGGCATGTATGAAATTCTCAATCATTTAAAAGAAAATGGGGGAAATCAGATCAATAAAAGTCAGCATTTAAAAAAAAAACCCTAGGCAGCCAGGTATGGTGCCACGTACCTTTGATCTTAGCACTCTGGAAGCAGAGGTAGGCAAATCTCTGTGAGATGGAGACCTGCTTGTTCTACATAACAAGTTTTAGGCAAGCTGGAGTTACAGGGAGACCTTGTCTCAAAAAAATAAAACACAAAAACAAGGGGCTTGGGGGACTGGAGAGATGGATCAGAGGTTAAGAGCACTGCCTGCTGTCGGAGAGGACCCAGGTTCAGTTCCCAGAACTCACGTGAGAACAAACAACCATCTGCAACTCCAGTTCCCAGGGATCCCATGCTTTCTTCTGACTTCCACCAGCATTGCATGACACAGGAGTGCACTTACGTACATGCAGGAAAAAGCACTCATACATGAAAAAGCAAAAATAAAATGAATAAAATATTAAAAAACAAAAAAATGTTAGGCACAATAGCATGCATGCATTTGCAATCTAAGATACTTGGAAGGCTGATCCAGGAGGACTCCAATTTCAAGAGATCTTTGGATAATATTATCTCAAATTGAAAAGAATGAGTGCAATACTTAACAAATGTTTTCAGATATTTCAGTGTTCAACTCTTAGACTTATCAAGCTGTTCAGTTCATTTCCAAGAACTGTTTCTCTTCTTTCCTAGAAGAGAAAATTCTACTTCTTTGATTCTCCTGACATAGCCACTCTTTGATTTACTATAATCACATCCTGATAAACTCACAGTAAGTTGAAAATATGGCAAGTCCAGGCCTGGAGAGGTAACTCAGCAGTTAAAAACACTGGCTGCTCTTGCAGAGGATGTGGGTTGGGTTCCTAGCACTCACATGGTGGCTAACAACTGTCTGTAACTCCAGTTCAAGGGGATCTGATGCCCTCTTCTGGCTTCTCCTAGTATTGTACAACATGGGTGCGCTTATATACACACACAAAAAAAATAATAAATAAAATTTTAAAATAATATTGTAAGTAAACAATGCATTGAGTATATGCAACTCACTCAACATCTTTGTTTAACATTGTTCCCACTCACGATTGGAGGGCTGAGTGGGAGTTGCAGCTGCCTGGGAGAGAGGATCATATCTCATTGCACCAGCTTAGGAGAAAGATCAAAATTTAAAATGTGGTATACTGTTTCTACTGAATGTGTATCATTTTTTCTTCATTTACTGATCCAAGAATTTCATACAATGTATTTTGATCATATTCGGAACCTCTCTCCCATCTCTACCCTCCCCTTTCTACCCCCCATCTCCCAACTTCATGTCTTCTATTAGCAAGTAAAAAACCCCATTCATCTTATGCAACATATCTGAACTGGGGACAGAGAAATCATATTGCATTAAAACGTCAGTAATCTATAATTCTTACAACAGATGGGACCAAATAAGGGCCCATTCCCTTTTCTTTGTATATAGTTTTGGGTCAGAATATGGCCTGGTTTTACTTTTACACTATCCTGAACTCAAAAAATTGAAAGTAGAATCATAAATCAAGAAGTGTCTGCAATCCTGGAGAGTGGGTTATCAAAATATACTATGAGGCTGAGAGAAAGGAAAGAAAACTACAAAAAAGAAGGTGAAGAAGAAACGAGAATCTCAGGAATTGAGGAGAGCTCAATCTGGCTTTCATTTCCAGGGCAGCTGATGGCCCTCAGGTTCTGCTTTTAAGGCTACACAGGGTCAAGGCAACAGAGAGAAAAGCTTGGGATATACTAAGGCAAAAATATTAATAGAAGAACTCACCAGAAAGCTGGGCCCCTAAAGGCCTTTGTTCTTAGGGTTAGCATGAACCAAAGATAAACTTATAATGCAGATGAACCCATTTGAAAATTTGTCTGCCTCTAGCTTGTCCCTGGAGAGATGGGAAACTGTCCAGAGGGGAAAACAGTTATATTGATAATACGGAATATTATACACAAAAGAAAATATATACATTAGAACCACATGAGTTAATCTGGGTGAATATAAAACATAAAATGTTGATGAAAAATATCAAGTTAGGGTTTGATGAGATGGCTTAGTGGATAAAGTGCTTGCAATGCAACTTTATATAGTATAGTATCTACTCTAGTCTTTCTCTGAGCCGATCTTCTACATAATGTAGCCTTTAGATAGACAGAGAACCTTGAGAAAATGGTCATTCCTGTGCTTCAGGAAGGACAAGAAATGAAAAAAAAATAGATTGAGAAAGACCTTAGCTATAAGGCTAGTTCTTTGGTCCAACCTGTCAATGTTCCATACACTGAAACATCATTTCCTGAGCCTCAACAACACCCTGTCCCCTAAAATTTTATTGCACTGCACAATGATAAATGTAGGGTTACTGATGTTTCATAAAATCTAACAACTTAGAAAAAGGTTACTCTTAGAAATTCCAGAATATTTTATGTAGTAATAATGCATATGAGAAATCAGGATTCACATCAGTTCCTGGACTGCTTTAACAACTCATATGGCTTCTTTAAGGCAGGATATTAACAGTATGAATGGGAACAGAATAAGAGACACCCCTCTGACATTATCGTGCTTAGACTACAGGCAAGCAGAAGGGAGTAGGTCTCGGGAGTAGGAGGGCTGTGCATTCAATACTTCCTGCTTGTCCTTACACCTGAAGTAACCTGAAGCATCAGCATCATCTGGAAGCTTGTTGGACATGCAGCAACCAGCTGCATGCAGGACCAGTGCAAACCAACCACATCACAGATCCCTAGTGAAATCCTATACAGTTTGAATTTTCAAAACTGCTTCTATAGAATACTTAAACTTGATTACATACCAGAATCACATGGAAGACTTGAAAAGTGCTAATGCTTGCATGGGTTTGTCTAAACTGTAGTGTGGACACTGAAATATATATGTATAATGCTATTTTACGGTTAAATTTGAGAACCATTACTTTCAATGTCTTTCTATGACTAGATAGATCTCCCCTAAAATCTCCACTGTTACAGACTTGTTTCCTATGCCATGGCAATACTGGAAGGCAGTGGAGGTTTTAGGAAGCCCTATGGACAGAAGTTACATCATTAAGGGTGGGTCCTCAAAGGGAATTTTGGGACCCCACCCCCTTCTGTCTCTTTTGTTTTCCCATCACCATGAGTTAAATAGTTTCCTCCACAGTGTCACCAGAATGTGCTGCTTCAGCACAGCCTCAAAACCAATGGGCCAATCAACCATAGACTGAAGCCGACAAACTGTTGGCTTAAAAAAAAAAAAAAGAAAAAACCTTTCCTTGGAAGGAATTAAAATATTAAGAATATTGAAGACTGCAGATACTCAGCATTTTCCTGCATCTCCACAAGACTAAACCAAAATAATAAGCATGTGGCTCAAAGAAGAGGTGGGGTGTCGTGTCATGGAAAGGCACTGTAGTCCAAAAGTGGACAGTCAGCAATCAAGTGAAATACAGAAATACTGGACTTTAGAACTGTAATGAAGCAGAGAGCCCTAACACTGAGCTTGGGCCAGTGCAGTATAGAAAAGAGAAAATTTTTTTACTGCATGGCTACAAGTCTTAGAGAGTTCCTCAACTGTACCATCTCACCAACAGAATGAATGATATAGAAGGCAGAATATCATGACTTAACTCAAATCTAAATGGATTAAGGACCTCAACATAAGACTAGATACCCTGAAACTGGTAGAAGAAAACATAAGAATGTTCAACTTCTAGGCACAGATAGGAACTTTTCTGAACAGGACACTGTTATTACAGAAAATAATTGAGAAATTGGATCTCATGAAACTAAAAAGCTTCGGTATAGCAAAGGAAACTCAATACAGTGAGGAACCCACAGAATGGGAGAAAATCTTTGTCAGTTGTACATTCAAAACAAACAACTCAATAAAAATGAGTTAAGGATCTAAATAAAGAAGAAATTCAAAAGGCTAGGCTAGGAAACATTAAAAATGTATTCAACATCTTTAGCCATCAGGGAAATGCAAATAAAAACTACTTTAAGATTCCATCTCACCCCAGTCAGAATAGCTGCCAGGAATTCAAATGACAGTTAATGCTAGCATGGTGTAAAGAAAGGGGAACACGCATGCACTGTTGGTGGGGGTATAGCTAGTGCAGTCACTATGGAAATCAGTCTGGAGTTTTCTTAGGAAACTAGAAATAGAATTACTATGTGACCCAGCTATACAACTCCTGAGCATGTACCCAAAGGTCTCTAGAACATGCTATAGAAGTAATTGTATGTTCTTGTTCATTGCTGCTCTACTCACAATAGTTACTGTTTTAGTTTGTCTTCTGTTGCTGTGATAAAACCCTGACCAAAACTAACTTGGAAAAGAGAGCGTTTATTCCATCTTGCACGTTACTGTACATGGTTGAGGGAAGTCATGGCAAGAAATCACGTCAGGAACCTGGAGGCAGAAATCAAAGCAGAGACTACGGAGGAGTGCTACTTACTAGCTTGCTTCCCCTGGCTAGCTTATCTACCTCTTTTACACAGTCCATATATAGGGATGTTACTGAATAGGGATGGTACTGCTCACAGTGGGCTTGGCTCCCCTACATCATTTAAGAATTAAGAAAATGCCTCATAGACATGCCCACAGAGCAGTCTGATAAAGGAAGTTCCTCAATTGAGGTTCCTTATTGCCAGGTGACTCTAGTTTATGTCAAATTGACAAAAACTAAGTAGGAAATGGAAGCAGCCTAGCTGTCTTTCAACTGATGTATGAGTTCTGAAAATTTGGTATATGTACACAGTGGAATTTAATTCAGCTGTGATGAAATTTACAGGTAAGTGGATGAAACTAGAAAATATACAGTGTGGTAACCCATGCCATGGACAAATTCCACATGTCCTTTATCATATATGGAACCTATTTTGACACTTTAGTTTTGTTATTTTAACCTAGAGTGTCTGTAGAACCAGGAAATGAAGAAGACATTGATGAGGATGCTTTAAGGGAGGGGGGCTAGATGATAGGTAAAATGAAAGTAGAGAAGGGAATACTGGGGACAGAAAGGTTTAAGCAGGAAAGAGATGGGAATATTAGAAAATAATGGGATAGGGAAGAAGGATAACTTAAATTAGGGATCTATGAAAAAGTCATATGGAAGCTTACTATCTTGTAATATAAATAAAAGCTACAAAAAAAAGAGCTCAAAGGGTAATATACTACATGGCTAGATAATGCTGCTCCCTAGAAGCAGTAAGAGGCTAAAGAAAATATCCAGTACCAGAGGTGGGACACCTCTGTAGTAGCTGTTGGTCAGAAAGATCCCAAAGTCCCCCTAAACAATATGAACTCTTGGCTTTCCTCTTTATTATGCCCCAGAACTTGGTGGTAAGACCTATTGCTGAAGACACCACACACTTCAGTTAGATTATGAGATATAGAGAAAATAAGTGGAACATAACTTGAAAATTTCTCCTTGATGGGTAACTTTCAAAGTGCTGAGAGGTGGAAAGTAGGCAGCTGGAGGGAAAGGAATCCATGGTCCTGCCCATCTGTGTACCCTACAAACTACAAATCAACCTATCCAGCAAAATGTGCCATCTGTGCAATAGTGGCACAGCTATTACGGGGACAACCACTCTCTAATTGGATTCGAGGTCCGCTCCATGGGATCAAATCCATACTTGGTACTGAAAGCTCCCATCAAGAACTGATACCTCGAGAAATAATAGGCCGAAGGGAGGACCTTACTGATATTTAACTACACTGACATATCTTCAAGTTGCTTTCTAAATAATCTAAGCTACTCTTACCCTAAATCAGAGAAACCACTTTCCAGTGAGCAGTGGTGAATGCAGAGACCCCTCATTGCCCAAAGTGCTGAAAATAAGTGACAGTTGAGGGCCCAGCCCTAAAAATGGCATTTATACTACTCCCGCTAAAGCTCAGAGGAATATAATGAGAATGCTGTGAAATGCCGTCCTCTGGGTATGACACAACCACTGCAATCATGAACTCATAGCAGCTGTGGTTACTTATTATGGGATGCGCGGGGATCTCGGAGTGCCAGCTGGCGTCCCATAACTTATACTTGGCTTCCATAAGACTGGTCCTGTTAACCATTCATCATGGATTAAGGAGGGAATCAAGAGGCCCCACCACTTCCTGTTGAACTAGTGTCTACTTACAGATTCTGGGAGAGGTAGAGTCCTTGTCTTTAGTTTATACCCACAGAGTAATGTACCAGCCTCCAATGCATACCTCTAAACCCATAGTCATATTGATGGCCCTGGTTAAACTCAGTGGGTCACAAAACAAAACAAATAGGCAGAAATATGAGGAAGATATTTGTGAGGAAGAGGGTATAGATGGGGTGGAAGGAAGTTAGAGCGAGTGGGAGATGAGAGTAATCAGTATGCACTGTATACATGTACGAAATTGTAAAAAAACAATTTTTAATGAGAAAAATAGCAAAAAATTAAATTTAATTTAAAAGCAAGAAAACATGAGTTTTCCAAAAGAAAGCAAAGCAGATAATATGCTGGGAAAAGGACTCAAAGGTCTAATTTTAAAAATAATGGATGACTTCAATGAGGACTCAAATAGACAGTTGAATGAAGTGAGGAATATAGCATGGGATATGGTTAGGAAATCCAGTAAATCTAAAGGAATTCTGAAAAAATGAGATTGTGAAAATGAAAAACTCAATAAATCAAATAAAAATTACCAGTAGAGCATATCATCAAAATACTAAATCAAGTAAAATAAAAGATGTTAGAAAAAAGGAGAGATAATGTCAGAGCTTGAAGACAAGGTTGAAGAATTATTATCTTCAGAGAGTAATAAAGAAAAAAAGCTGATGCCCACAACATATAGGACCTCTGTAATATGATTAAAAGACCAAAACTAAGATTTTTGAATGTAGAAGCACCCAAATTAGACTAAAGGCATATAAAACTGGTGAAAATAAAGCAAAAATTTCTCATACTCAACAAAATGATATGTGTATCTAGGTACAAGAACCACAAATATTACCAGTTAAGAATCTCTTTTTTAAAAAAATACACAAGATATTTTATTTTTTGTTAAATATTTGATACCTGGCCCACTACAAAGTAAATTTTCTGGTCTTATAAAGCATCCTCCCAAAAGAAGACTTTAAGACTCTATTTAAACATTAAAAACTGAAAGAGAACCACCATTGTCTGCAAATGGGAAAAAGCAAAAAAAAATCACAGGATATTTAAACCAACAAACATGGTAGACATGCTGTTGGGTTCTTAAATGTCTATTTTTGTTTTAAATTTGGGCTATGGTTTGGTTGATCTGGGGGAAAATGAATATTATTTGGCTTCAGGCAAGTATGTTTGCTTCTTTCCTTGTCTCAATTCACAAGATATTTATTGAGTTCTTCTAGAATGTAGGTACTGAGTAATTTTCTGTGGATACTTCTGAGAATAAGGCAGACATTCACTACCTATGGTACTTATTGTCTTTTGTACTTTATATCACATCAAAGTTAAGATGTCAAGAGTACAAAACAAAGACAGAATATTGAAAACTGTAAGAGAGATGTATCAAGTTACTTATAAAAGGAAACTCAGTAGAATAGCATCAGATTTCCCAACAGAAACCTTAAATGACAGGAAAATATGGAATGATGTATTTCAAGTCCTGAATGAGATTCATTCCCAGATTGTATCCATCCCTTACTATAAACCTTAAGTTCCTTATCTCAAGTGTTTTGCTACAGTAAAATGTGAAGCTGATTCATACACCCACACTCATCAAAGTTTCCAATTTGGTCATGTTAGAAATAAAATCTGAGTTCAAAGTGTAAGAAACAAAATCCCTAATAAGCAAAAAATATCAGAGAGAATAAAGATGGCATACTTCTGTCTTCTTCTTAGTCTGTAGCAGGAAGTCCTTGATTTTTTAACTGCAACAATGCCCCTTCAACTGACCTGATAAGAGGCACGTAGCCCTGGATATCTTAGCTTGGGGCTGTGACCTATCAGCTTTCTCTTTTCTGTTTAAGTTGAAGAATACAAAACTAGAGGAGGAGAAACCACTAAACCCTTAAAAACCAGGCCCTTCTGGGAGAACACTGGATTCTGTTTCCAGGTCCACTACCCTCTTGTGGAAAGCACCTTTCCATGTAAGTATGTGTATGTATGTGTAATTCTTTATCTGTATGGATGTAATCCTTTATCGTTCATCAGGGAGGCCATGGAGACCCCACGACATGGACTTGAACCAGTGTCCAGTCTACAAACAGGAGGGTCAACTCAGAGGACACATCTCATTCATGCTTCCAAGTGACATCAGACATGGTCAAGCAGGACCTTTGACTTATCTTCACATACATGGAACTGGAAAAAGAAAGGCGCCACGGGCTCCTCCCAAGCCCATGTGACCCCTGAGGAACAGACCCTCAACTGACCTTAAGTGTAAAGATAAATTGATTTATTTGGGCCAACTGTGTGGTCTTAAACACCCAAAAGGAAAGTATAACCAAAGAGTAAAGTCAGCAGTATATTTCTTTAAGAGTTCAAGGGATTACACTTCCCAGACATTAGGCTTAAGTCTACATAAAAAATTATTTAGACAATTATTTCTTATTGATGATTTTGTTCCTAACCAGAAAGTGCTGCTCAGATGTAAGACTTCAAATCTTGGTCTCCAATACTGTAGTGCCCACCTGTAGCTAAGAGAGTTAACAAGCTATTGTTTTAAAATGAACTATTGTTTGATTTATTTTCTCCCCCATCTAGAAACCTTTGAGAGTGATTCTAAACACTCCAATAGCTATCCAAATACCTGAAAGCAAATCCTGAATCCATCACTCTAGAGTCCAGCCTTGGAAGACAAAAGAAAAATTAGGAAGAACCCAATAGAGGGATGCTTTTGGAAGCCCTTGTCAAGACATTCCAATGGACTCTCATATGAACATTTGAAAATTGCCCTGTTCTGACTTTTTTCTAGTTCCCTGTCTAGAACTTGTAATGTTAATTACTCTTGCCTTTACTTCTCCTTCACATCTCCTAGTCAGGATTCAAGGACTTTCTTTTCCCCCTAGAGATAAGAGTTATCCAAATTGGGAGTCTTTTAGATAGACCCATTGAAGGGGTATCACAATTGCCTCACCCTGCATCCCTGTTCAGCATGGAAGAAGTCAAAGCAGTCTGCATCCCGATTCCCTATTGGCAATTTTGGTAACCTCTTCAGAGGATGGTATTAGAAGAATAGGAGGTAGGAATTGGCTAGGAGTTAGGGTAAAAAGACTCCAAAGAAAAGTAGCCAGTTTCTTGGCTAAAGGTCAAAATGTCCTTGGGACTGTTAGCAACATGCTCTGTCCCAAAGGCCAAAAATGTCAAAAGTATTTAGGGAGCTTATATCTAATCCTTAAAACATTTTAGGAATACCTCTTTAGAGGTGGGAATGTTAGAGCAGCCAAAAGCCCCATAAAAATCAATCAATCAATCAATCAATCAAAGAAGAGAAAGTACATGAAATTATCAAAAAAAAGTGATGGGGAGATATGGAGGAGTTGGAGGGGAGGGAGTGGGCATGGATTTGATCAAAACACCTTATATACATGTATGAAATTCTCAATAAATTATTTATGTAAATAAAAAAAGTTTGTTTGACTGCTGCTCTCTACTGGTCTGAGATTCTTCCTGCCTTTAAATCCCTTAATTGGCTGTGAAAAGAAACCTAACCTTTCCTTTAGACTGACAACAACGTCAACAACACAAAGACTCTACCTACATTGCACAAAGAACACTCAGACAAAGCAAAAGTACCTTGTTGGCTGTGGTCCAACTCAGTCTCTCATGAGCGACTTATTTTAAATGAATCAAGATAAAGGAAATTAAAGAAGGAAGGAAAGGACTGTTTGATCAAGTTTCAGGAACTGAAAGCAGGGCTTTCTCTTAAAAGTTTTATAAGGTTGAAGAGTTTACAAAATAGCATTAGTAAGGTTACTTGACTATAATCTTGCTTTTCATAGAAAAGATTAGAATTATTTCATAATTATTTCCCTCAGTCGTAGTGAGCACTTATCTAAAGGACATTTGAAGTATTTGATTGTAATTTTAACTATCTAGATCCCATTCATCTTAAACTAAGAAATAACTAAGAATATTGTGTGGACCCTGTTCAACCAAATAGCAGTAGACCATGGTATCATGCTGGGAGCTACTTTTTGCAAAAGTTTTGGTTTAATAAACAATGCCTGTATGTTTCTCCTGAAGACATACCACTATCGTCACCTTCTAACAGATTGGTTAATGGAGGCAGGAATTTCAAATGTGTGCTCTTTTTTTATTTTCCCAGAATTCATACAGTTATAATATGCTTATGTAGAAATAACCCTGTATTTCAGTGTTTAATTGCGCCTAGAACTAGATGAGTTTGAGCATTTCTTCTATCTCATGAAATGCTCTGATGATACTGTTACTTTAAGGGGGTCTTGAGGTATCCCACGAAGTGATATCCAGGTTCATTATGTCTCAAACAATAAATAAGATATGCAGTAGTAGCAGTAAAAGTATAAATTTATTAAAAGTGAGAATAAAAACATAGAATAGTGGCTGGAGAGATGGCTTAATAGTTAAGAACACTGACTGGTCTTGCATAGGACCAGGGTTCGATTCCCAGCACCCACAAGGTGGCTACAAACTGTCCTTAACTCCAGTTCCGGGGAATCCAAGCTCTCTTCTGACCTCCATGGCATTGCACGACACAGGTGCACTCACATACATGCAGGCAATACACTCATACACATAAAATAAAAATAATAAATAAAATATTTTTTTAAAAACATAGAATACACTCCATAGCAAGCATGTGACTCAAAAGCCCTGAGCTGTTTGTAGTGGGGGAGTTGTTTTCTGAAATTAGGTAGACCAAGGAGTTGCTCTCCAGTGGGGAAGTAAATAGGGTGGATCCTTATCCTAACACATGAACTATTATATAACTTTGTACTGGATGACCAGCATGTACAAAGACTGTATATCCCATAATTTTAAGGATTATGTGTATCTTGTCATGCATATATATGAAATAGTAAGTAGGGATTTTCTTCTGTTGGGTCACTTCAAGGACAGAGTTACCTTCATTGTATTTGTACCCAGTGCTGGTTTAAACCAGTTTGGTTTATCTCTCCTTCTGCCAATAAGTTTCTGATCACAAATTACCCACAGGAAAGGAAGTGCTAGATATTGCTTTATGGGCAAAAGGTAGACATATTTTTCTAAAGGGAATTTCCCCAGGTCACTGATGCCTGGTTCTCAGTCTTGTTAATAAAAGCATTTTAAAACAGACTTGAAGCCTACAGATAATTTTATTACAGTTTAAGAGAAAAACAACAGGGTAGGCAAGCTGTAAGTCTTGCAAGCTTCCAAAATGGCAGAGATGGAGAAGAGAAAAAGAAAAAGTCATTCATTTTGCAATGGAGGTTGGCAAGCAGCTCCATGGCAGAAATGGGGTGGGGCTTTGCAGAAAGAGAAAGCCCAAAGCATCCAAGAAATGATGCTTAGGAGACTTGGCCGGTATCAGGAAGAAAAGGAGAGAGAAAGAAGGAAAAGTTAAACATTTCTGAATAACTTAGAAAAGCAGGCAGGCTCCACAGTACTACATGATACATGCTCTGAAAGCATCTACCCCAGGGTAGAGGATTCTGGGGAAGAAGATTCATAATCTCATCAGGGGGATAATTAGTCCTCTCCTCTATTTCATATGTCTTCTCATGAACTAGGTTTCCCAGGGGCTGGACCCCTAACCAGATGATTGACAGGCACCACTAGATTAACATTTAAAGAGACAATAGTGTGAAATATTTGGTGTCTTTTAGAATGTCAGTTCTCCACCCAGGGTTACAGGTAGAATGTAGCTTTTATTCTTTGGACTGGGAAGAAGCATCTTTCTTTTAATAGGCCTTAACAAAACCCAGATACCTCTACATTTTCATATGACAGTTTAAGTCCTAAGGGATGGGGAAGCTTATGTTTACCTTTCTACTGTTACCAGGGAAATTAGAAGTTGTGTCCATGAGTGGGTGGACCCTCAATTGGCCTCCAAGGCTGTTATTTCCTTTAACAAGTAGGCTATCCTTATACTCACCTACCTTACTACTAGAGTACATTCCTTTAACTGCATACTCTGCCTAAATCTCATCACATACTTAGTAATAGTGAAGGAATTATACCTGGGTTGTTCATGGCAGCTTGACAAAAAATAAAATTGAACAAGAATACCCTCAATGTATAAAGCATGACCAGCATTCATTCTTGTTTGTCACCCCGTGTAGTAATTTTATTCACCAAATGCTCACAGAACCTAGATCAGTGGTTTGTGTGTGGAGAAACAAGCGGTCTTATTACCTGAGGAGTTACTAGAAATGCATATTCCATGTCGCATCCCAGATGTTTTATAAAACCCTCTAGGTAGTTTCCATGTATTTTCAAGTTGCAAAATGCTATCCTGGAGGTTAAGAACTTAAATCAAGGTGGAAAATGGACCAATTTCTGTCACATTCTTTATCTATGACTTTGTTGTCACGAGCTTGCTATGCCAGAAAAGCATGTTTGTGTCTTTCCACAATGACAGAATTTATGGAATAACAATAAATTCACAAGGTACAACAATTTCAATAGCAGCAATTCACCAGATAATCCCACTTTCTTTGATAGACCTGGCTTGACAAACACCGATTCTTTCATTCCAATCTTAATTACTAATATTAACTCTCAGAACACACGTTACATACCCTACAGTAAATAGATCTCTTTCTCTCTCTCTCTCTCTCTCTCTCTCTCTCTCTCTCTCTCTCTCTCTCTCTCTCTGTGTGTGTGTGTGTGTGTGTGTGTGTGAATGTCGTTAGGGAATGACTACAGAGAGTTTAAAGGGTGACGTGTTTCAAAGATGCTTGAGAAGCAAATTCTGGAAAACCAATAGGGATGTAAAAGTTTCTATTAGTAAGATGAACCCAAAGGGAGATGCAGGGAAGAAACTGCTGTTGTGAGTTGGGCAGCTGTGGGTCACAGGTTTGAGAAGGAAGCTGTAGTATTGGGTCAAGATAAAGAAATATATGCATGGACAGCAGGTCCACATGGTAGAACAGGAGGATAGACAGAGAGCAGTTGAGTAGACTGCATCAACAGGAATTGAGCCCAGCTGAAGGAAGCCCCAGGAACAGTCGGGAGTTCTCTGTCTGTGGGTCCTTGACATATATAGTGGGTAGCCAGGTAGCATATCAGCAGAAACCATAACCATTGCAGTCTTAGATGTTCTCCTTATGGGGTCCAGGTGAAAGATTGATACCCTTCCTTCAGTCTGGTGTGTCCAATAAGTTCTTGAACCTGATTTCTGTAATATCATTTTAATACAGTCATGTGTTCCCACAGTTCCAGTTCACCACAAAAAAATTCATAGCTTTGTATGTTTTTACTCCCAGGAACAAGTCATTTATCAGTTTGTGCCACAAGGATCGTGCAGGACAGGCGAGGTATTGATCACATGTCTACCCAGGCACTCAGCCATCCTCCACCCTTAAAATGGAGTCAAAAGCTGCTAAAATGGAATCTCTCAGGGTAAGGCATAGCCTAAAAAGCCATTGTTTTACACAATATGGAGTGTGGTGGTTTGAAAGAAAAAGTCCGCCATAGGCTCCAAGTATTTGGACATTTTGTCCCTAGATGATGGTTCTGTTTTGGGAGGTTTTAGAAGGTGTGTCTATCCTGGAGGAAGCATGTCACTATGGGGGTGAGTAAGGCATAGCCTAAAATGCCATTGTTTTACACAATATGGAGTGTGGTGGTTTGAAAGAAAATATCCCCCATAGGCTCCAAGTATTTGGACATTTTGTCCCTAGATGATGGCGCTGTTTTGGGAGGTTTTAGAAGGTGTGGCTATCCTGGAGGAAGCATGTCACTGGGGGTGGGCTTAGAGAGGTCTTAAGCCTTGCCAGATCTCCAGTCACCCTCTTGCTTCCTGTGCCTGTGTGCCGTTGTGAGAGCTCCATTTCGGCTTTTCCTCCCCCAGCCCCCTCCAGCCACCATGCCTCCCTGCCATGACGGACTGTAATTCCCCTGGAACAGTAAGCTCAAATAAACTCTTCTATAAATTTCTTGGGTCAGTGTTTCTATCACAGCAACAGAAAAGTGACTAATATAGTAATAGGTACCAGAGAGTGGGCTGTTGGCTGTGAAGAACCTGACCATGTGGGGTTTTGGAGGAATGGACAAGTCTTTGGAAGTGTGGGTTAGAAAAGTGGTTGATTGCTATAAGCAGAGCTTAACAGGCCTTTCTAGTAAACACCTGGAAGAAAGCAGTGCTGAGAACAATATAGCTCCAGAGGGAAATAAAGACTTAAACAGCACTTGGGATATTTTGGCAAAGAGTCTGGCTGGAGTCTGCCCTAGACCAAAAAGCTTGCCTGAGGCTAAGTTGAAAAGCAATGAACTAATTTATTTGGTGGAAGAAATTTCAAGACAGCCTAATGTAGAAATGGTGGCATGGCTATTAATGGTGAATATTATGCAGATCTACAGTGAAAAAGAGCAAATGGGGCAGAAAGAAATACAGTTTGGATTGAAAACGAGAACTAAGAAGACAAATATTGGAGCCCTGACATGCAATGGAGAGGATCCCATTCATAAAGAGATTAAAGTGATTAAGGAGGGGCCTAGAGATTCAAAGTTAATCAATGGAGAGAATGCTTCCAGGGCAAGACCACACCCAGTTAAGCCTCCAACATGTGAAAGGAAAATGCTGCAGGGGCCACTGAAGAGAAAAGCTTCTAAAATGGGTAAAGCAGGCTGGAGTCCATTCCAAATTTGCCGTCAAACTTGGCAGTGTTGTTCAGCTGGTGCTAGCTTTAGAGGCATGAAAGATGGAAGAGTGGAGGGGTCATCAATTCTTCCTCCAAGGTTTCAGAGAGCCTCGGAGGCCAGGCAGCATGAAGCAAGGATTCCCCTGCCTAGAGAAGGCCCTGATAGGCCATTGTATGAAGGTGAAGCCTGGTTGGCAATGGAGACCCCAAGAATTTCATGATGCCAGAGCAGTAAGGCATCTGCCAAGAAGACCTGCACACAGGGAGTGGTACCAGCACAAGAGAGAGAGATGTGTGTTGCAAGTAGCAAAGCTAGAGAGGCTGAGCTGACTAAGCCCTTTGGAAGTAAAGTCCCAGAAGTTGGACCTGGAGCTACTGGAGCTGGTGTTTGCCCTGCTGGTTTTTGGTCTTGTTTTGGTCTGGTATTTCCTTACTATCCCTCCATTCCTCCCTTTTGGAATGCTAATGTGTATTCAGTTTCACTGTATGTTGGGAGTATGTAATTTTTCTTTTAATTTTATAGAGGTTTACAGTTAAGATATTTACCTGAGTCTACTTTGGACTGTTGACTTTCGAATAGTATTAAGACTGATAATGACTATGGGGACTTTTAAAGTTGGACTAAATGAATTTTGCATTTTATATGATCATGAGCCTACGGGGGTCAGGGGGTGGAATGTGGTCGTTTGAATGAAAATGTTCCCCATAGGATCCAAGTATTTGGACATTTTGTCCCCAGATGATGGTGCTGTTTTGGGAGGTTTTAGAAGGTGTGGCTATCCTGGAGGAAGCATGTCACTGGGGGTGGGCTTAGAGAGGTCTTAAGCCTTGCCAGATCTCCAGTCACCCTCTTGCTTCCTGTGCCTGTGTGATGATGTGAGAGCTTAGCTTGTGCTGCTCCTGCTCCAGCCACCTCCAGCCACCATGCCTCCCTGCCATTATGGGCTGTAATTCCCCTGGAACTGTAAGCTCAAATAAACTCTTCCTTCTATAAATTTCTTGGGTCAGTGTTCCTATCACAGCAACAGAAAAGTGACTAATACATAGAATAACTTTAAACAGAATACAGTCAGATCTTAACAGCAATCATTGCATGCTACTGTAAAGAATAGAATCTGTGGCTAGAGAGATGGCTCAGCAGTTAAGAGCACTGGCTGGTCTTGCAGAAGACCCAGGTTCAAATCTCAGCACCCATATGGCAGCTAACAACCATCCGTAACTCCAGTTCCAGGGAATCTGAAACCCTCTTCTGTCTTCTGTGGGCATTGCATGACACAGGTGCACATACGTACATGCAGGCATAACACTCATACACATAAAATAAAAATACATTTAAAAAAGGAATGGAAGCTACCTCTAGGTGGAGACATACCCTTGTCTCCTTTCTGAAGGGTTAAACCAGTAGCACAAGTCAAGGGACCTGTATAGCATAGCAGACCACCCAAGAAGATGGGCTTACCTTAAGATAATGTGCTTTTCCTTCCTAGAATATTCTGCCTGCTTTTACTCAGAAACACGAAAATATTTCTTTTTCTTCTGTTCTTTGTTTGTTTGTCTTTTTCTTTTGGGTACTGGCCAGAGCCTAGCTATACATTTAAACTCCCTAACTAATGCTTTGGGCTTCCTTAATCTTTTTCTAAAGCCCCTTCCCCACGAGGTGGTTGCCTGCCGCTAGGTGGCTGGCCTTCATGCTACATGGCCAGCACGGCATCTGTACTTTCTCTTCTCCATTCTCCTCCTCCATTGTAGGCATCTGTCTGTGAGACTTACAGCCTACCTTTCTAGGGTTTCCCCTTTAAACTCTAATAAATTGTCCCTGAGCATCTGCTTGACTCTGTCCTTGAGCTTGTTTGTCTCCATTCTTAAATTATTTTATTAACATGACTAAGAACCCCAAGAGGGACCCTGATTTCCCAGGTATCCTATGATGGTTCTGCTAGTACACCCCAAGATTTACCATAACAGTTCTTTCTTGTCTTTTAATTCTTTAACTGGCAGGGAAAACCCATTCATGTACCCCTAGTTCTAAAGAAAAGAAATGTCACCACAAAACGTAGTAGTCTACTATCCTTGTTATTTTAAATTATTTATTATTTTTGTTTTCTGTGTATGAGTGTATTGCCTACATGCATATAAGTTCACCTGTGTTGTGCAGTGCCTGAAGATGTCAGAAGAGGGTGTCAGATTTCCTGGAACTAGAGTTATAGATGGTAGTTAGCTGTCATGTGGGTACTGGGATCTGAACCTGGGTCCTCTGCAAGAACAGTCAGTGTTCTTAACCGCTGAGCCATCTCTCCAGTCTCTATCCTCATTATTTTAAACCAAATAATCTTAGAGATCATTAGTTCTAGAGGAGCTTTACTGTCAGGACTCAGGTTTGCTTTGCTTAGTGGGGGACCTACTGGCTTCGGGGCAGAGGGTCTGATCGGCAACAGAGTCATAAACTCTGGGACCTGTGTCTTCCCAACAGGACAATTCATTTTAAAATTCAGATGGTTTTTATACATCGCAAGGAACTAGCACCCATGTGGGATATGGCAGTCATATACAAAGATTTAGGGTACAAAGAAACAGGACATTTAGTCTCTTAGTTGGCTCCAGAAGGATTACTAAACTTTTACTCAAGGTTATCAATGCCCATCCAGTAGTTTATTGGCTACAGTTTTCTTTCTTAGAGTTAGAAGCATTGTAAACTTTTAGCTTTTAGCTCAGGAGTAAACCTTTAACCTGGCCTAATCTCTTAGCTAAGGATAGTGAGTTATTTTCAGGACAAGGAGATGAGCTAAGGGTTGTGGACCAAGATGCTTTCCCACAGAGCAAGGAGCCTGCACTTTTATGACTGGGCTGCTTCCTCCTGCCAGTCTAGCAGTGTTCTGCAAGACAGGGATTATCAGAGCCACTGTTTTCAGTGCCCCTCCCTTTAGCAGAGAATGCAGCCTGGACCTATAAGTTTTAGGCTCACCTCACCCCTAGGGCCTGGCATCTTAGTTTCCTACACCTTACTCTGGTATGTATTTCTTTCCTTAAGACCTGCTAAAAAGGACACAATTTCTTTTCATCCCTTCACGGGAATTTCATTATCTCTCCCAGAAAGGAAGATAAAATGTATCCACACCTGGATGGGCTTTGTCATAAGACAATGCCTGTGTCTCTGGGCTCTTGCAAATTCAAATGGGAGTCATTTATAAGGTTATTTCTGTCTCTTGTGTTTGTTCATCTTCCCCCAAATCATCCACTACACCTCACAATTATATTTTCCCCATCCCTTTTCCCTACAAAGCATCTGAACTTCACTGGGGTACCAAGTAATCACTCTCTTGTAATTGTTCCCCATGCACACTAATATTAAATAAATTTGTATACCTTTCTTCCTGTTAAGTTTGTTTCAATAGACTCAGTTATTGAGACTTCAGAGGGAAAGTTTAAACACCTGCCCTGGCTTCCCTCCATGATGTAGTTGTGAGCTGTAAGGTAAAATGAGCCTTTTCCTCCACAAGTTCGTTTTGGCCGTTGTTTTATCAGCAAATAAAAAGTAACACAGATTCTGAATCTGGAAATGGATTTCCCAAGTCTCGGTCATTCCTACCTATCTGTAATGCCAAAGGGCACTTCATTTATGACATCAAGACCTTGAGTTCTTACCTATAAGATAGAAAGATGCTCCAAGAAAATTTCTAACATGCTTTCTGCTACAGATAACTATAAGGAAGGGAAAATCTATTTTCTCCACGCTTCTATGTTTTTTGGCTAGACTGTAAATGAAAATTGACATAAAACATATAAATAGGCGAAAAAGTTTAATTACTTGTATCTGCATGGGAGTCCAACACAAAAAAGAGATTTAACAAAGGGACAGGACTAGGGGTAAAGTTTAGTGGTAGAGTACATGCCTAACACACATGAGGCTCTTGGCTCAGTTCACACACACACACACACACACACACACACACACACACACACCACAAACACAAACACTGCCTGAAGATTAATGTTCATATGACATCCTAAACTACAGAAAGAAATGGAGTTCAAGACTTCTAGAGGTTGGCAGAGATAAGTTCTAGAAGGCTAAGAGGAAATGTATGGTGAATGTATAGAAATACATGTGTTTTAGACATTGTATCACAGAATATCTGACATAACTGAAAAGGAAGAAAGATTTATTTTGTCTCATGGATTCACAGACTTCAGTGCATCATTAATTGGCCCCATGTGCTTAGCCAAAATATCATGGCAGCAAGAGTATGTGGTACAGGATAGTCTTTGCTTCAGAGTGAATAGAAGGCACAGAGAGAGAGACATGAAGGGGCTAGGGATAAGATAGTTCCAAGGACCCACCCAAAGTGTTCTGTTTTCTTTACGTAGACTCACCTCCCAAAGTTTCCAAAACATCACTAAATAGTGCCCCCAACTGCAGATATGTAAGCCTATGGGAGATATTTCATCTACAAACCATAACATTCTTCCTCTGCGCCCCAAAGGCTTTTGGCCATCTCATAATGCAAAAGGCATTTACTCCATTTCTAAGAGTACCCTAAGTCTTAACATTTCCACCATTCTTTTTTTTTAATGTGTATGTGTGTATTGCCTGCATGTAGGTAAGTGCACCCGTGTTGTGCAATGCCCTCGGAGGACAGAAGAGGCCATTGGATCCCTTGGAACTGGAGTACTGGAGTTACAGACACTTGTTAGCTTCCATGTGGGTGCTGGGATTCGAACCCGGGTCTTCTGCAAGAACAGCCAGTGTTCTTAACCACTGAGCCATCTATCCAGTCCCCAACATTTCCACCATTCTTAAAAAGTCCAAGTGGGTAAAGGTGCTTGCCTCCAAGTCTGACAACTTGAGTTCAATCCTTCAAACCCACATAGTAGAAGAAAATCAACTCTTCTGATCTCCACACATGCACTGTGGCACATGTGAACCCCGACAAACATCATGCATATACCCTCACAAATTGAGTAAATAAATAAGTAAATAAATAAGTCAAAAGTGGGAAAAATTCTGTGAGAATCAAGGCTGAATCTTGGGTATGAACACAATAAAAATAAAGATAAAAATAAAAAGAAAAGTTACATACTTCCAACATACGGTGGCAAAAGAAGTGTTTCTATTCCAAAATGGAAGAGTGGGGGCACAGAAAGTTGGAATGGGCCCAAAGCCAGACAGAAACTCAGTAGGGAAAATATTAAATGCTATAGTGAGGGAACTCGGTATGTGAGTCACATGCTGGTGTGATGTGAGCTCCAACAGGTTTGAGCAACCCTCCCTCTACAGCCTTGTTATTTGCAGCACATACTCTTTTCTCTTGGGTGGGTTCTGCTCCTTATCACAGCGGTTTTTTTTTCAACAAGTGCTCTGTGTTTCTGGTATTTTCAACATACTGGTCTCCAACAAATCTTAGGCTATTCCCTTAGAACTTCACACATTGCCCAATGATTTGTCCATGAAGGAACCAGCAATATTCTTATCAACTGAGAGCTTGCTAGAAATGTGCATTCCATGTCCCACCCCAGATGTTTTATGAAACCCTCCAGGAGGTTTTCAAGTTCAAGAAATGCTAGCCTGGAAGTTAAGAACTCAAATCAAGGCAGAAAATTGACCAAGTTTTGCCACATTCTTTTTCTGTGACTTTGGTGTCATGAGCTTGCTATTCCAGAAACGAAGACAAATATGTTTGTGTCTCTCCACAATACCAGAACGTATTGAATAACAATAAATTCATAAGGTACAACAATTTCAGTGGCAACAATTTGCCAGATAATCCCCCTTTCTTTGATAGTCCCAGCCTAGGTAAGCACAGATTCTTTTATTCCAATCTTAATTACTAATATTAACTTTTAGAATATGCATTACACATCCCACAGTAAATACATCTGTGTGTATGTGTTTCTGTGTCTGTGTGTGTGTGTGTGTGTTACACAGTGGCAACACCTCTCCAAGGACCTACTCCAAATGACATTTCCTCCAGCTACACTCCACCTCCTGAAATTCCCAGAACCCCCCAAATCAGTACCATCAGCAGGACCAACCATTCAATACATGAGCCTGTGGAACACATTTCATATTCAAACTATAAATATCTTGTACAGATATGTGTGTCTCAAGTGATAAAGGTTATCCCCTAACACTTTCATTTTGGAAACACCTTTATTAATGAAAATTTACTTATCGATGGAAAATTCTTTTTATTGGCATCTATTAATAGGGAGAAAATTCTTTTACAAAAAGGCATCTCTTCACAGTTATTTCTGTGTCTGCAAATTCTCAAAATCAATATGTCACTGGGAAGTATTTTAGGTCAATGTATTTTGAACTTCCATCTACCTAAGGAATCAAACATATTTAACAACCACCTTGAAAATCCTAAGAACGGACAGTCATGTTTATCAATCAAGCATATCAAAATATAAACCAGGTGTGGTGGCATATACCTGTAATACCAGCATCAGGCAAGGGGAGGCAGGAGGATCAGGAGTTCAAGGCCAGGCTTCGTTGTATGGTAAGTTGGAGGACACCCTATGCTATGTAAGATTCTGCCTCAAAAAAGAATATCAAATATAAACATGCATAAACTATAGTTTTTCTCTAATATAAAAACAGATGAGCCTCTGAGTTTGGGCTCTGCCCCATTCCTTGTCTTGGGGCCCCAGACACCCGCGAAATCAATACTACTCCCTGATCCTTCTCATCCAGACAAAGGTAATGCCTTCTCTGGGCCACAGGAGCACTGCTTCTGGGCCTGGCCCTGCCCTCACCTCCCTCTGCTTCCCTGGACCTGGAGGACTTAGTGCAGTCCTCTCTCCTACCCGCAGGCCTCGCTCTAGGGTAAGTCCATTCCACCCTCCTCGCCTTGACTCCCCCAGCCCCATTCACCCTCCCATCTCCACGGCTGTTCTCTCCTCCGAGATTGGGCCCTGCCCCATTCCTTGTCTTGGGGCCCAAGACCCCTGAGGAACCAATACTGCTCACTGATGCTTTTCATCCAGACCAAGGTAGTACCTTCTCTGGGCCCCAGCAGCACTGCTTCTGGGTCTGGCACCGCCCTCAACTGCCTCTGCTTTCCTGCGCCTGCACCACCTGCCAGCCCCTTTCTGGGCCTTTGGGGCTGACAATTCCCCTTCCTAATTCTTGGCATCCAAACCAACCCAGCTTCTCAGTGTAGTACCCAGGAGTCCTTGGGGCCTCTTCCCGACCCATCTGCCTTTGCATCACTGGGTGGCACGGCTGCCAGCTGCCCTAGACCAGCATCTTTACTGGGCCAGGCCCCAGGCCAATCCAACCCCCAAATTCCTGAGGCCAAAATCGTTCCAGGAGGGATCTAGACCTTAGGAGAAAGCCTGAAAACATCTGACCCTCACCAGAATTGGGCCTCTGTGGGAACTCCTGAAGACAAAAGCAATCCGGCCACTCCAATATAAAATCAAAAGCGAGAACATGAAGCTTAGACGAACCAGTTTTTCATGCCCAAAAAGTAAAAGAAAAAGACACATAAAATTCACAAAAAGAAGCAGACCTAAACTTGAAGGCCTGAGTCTCACACAAGAATCAGAAACTACAAAAGAAATGCACATGACAAAATCACAGAGAAAAAAATAATAACAGGAAAAACCAAAATAACATATCCCCACCAAATACCAATAGTACTCTAGAGGAGTAAAATGAGAACCCCTAGAGATAATGCAGGACATGGAAGTCAAAAGAACAATTATAAGTATGATGAAAGAATTCAGTGAATTTAAAGAACACACACAAAAAAATCAAAGAACTGAAGGAAGATAGGGATAAACTTCTGAATGAATTCAGAAAAGAGTTAGAAATATTGAAGAATACTCAGGCTGAAATGAAGAAGGAAGTGAAACGCTCAGTAAGCCAATTAGAAAGGACAGGAGAAAGCCTCAGCAATAGGATGAACGAAATGGAAAACAGAGTATCAAGACTGGAAGACAAAGTGGACAAACAAGACTGCACAAACAAAGAGTATAAAAAATTTAAGAAATCACAAGAATGGAATATGAAGGAATTGTGTGACACCATAAAAAGACCAAGCTTGAGAATAATAGGCATACAGGAAGGAGAAGAATCCCAAGACAGTGGCACGGACTAGATCTTCAATAGAATTGTGGAAGAAAATTTCCCAAACTTAAAGAAAGACATGCCCATACAAATACAAGAAGCATACAGAACACCAAACAGACAGGAC
>NW_008344634.1:984895-986378 GCF_000622305.1 Nannospalax galili
TGAATGGATTAAGAAACAAAACCCATCTTTTTTTTGTCTGCAAGAAACTCATCTCACTTTCAAGGACAGACACTATATCAAAGTGAAACGATGGAAAAAAATATACCAAGCAAATGGCAGGAAGAAAAAGGAGGCGTAGCAATTCTAATATCTGACAAAATAGACTTTAAACTAAAACTAATCAGAAGAGATAAATAGGGCCACTTCATTTTGATCAAGCAAACAATGAATCAAGAAGATATTACAATCATGAACATATATTCACCAAACTCTGGTGCACTCAATTTCATAAAAACAATACTACAGGACTTTAAGACACAGGTTAATCCCAACTCATTAATAGTAGGCAACTTTAATACCCCATTAAATAGGTCAACAGGGCAGAGAGTTAACAGAGAGGCATCAGAATTAAACAATACCATATATCAAATGGACTTAACAGATATCTACCGAGTATTCCACCCAAACACCAAAGGACATACTTTCTACTCAGCACCCCATGGAACTTTCTCCAAAATTGACCACATACTGGAGTACAAAACAAACCTCAACAAGTACAGAAAGATTGAAATAATTCCATGCATTCTGTCCAACTACAGTGCAATAAAGCTTACAATCAACTCCCGAAGAAGCCCTAATCACACATGAACACATGGAGATTAAACAACACACTCCTGAATGATGAATTGGTCACAAGAGATATTAAGAAAGAAATAAAAGGATTCCTGGAATTAAATGAAAAGAACAGTACAACACGACAAAACCTCTGGGACATGCTGAAAGTGATCCTAAGAGGGAAGTTTATACCTCTAAGAGCCTACATCAAAAAATCGGAAAGAAAACAAATTACTTAACATTGCAGCTCAAGACACTTGAAAAGCAACAGCAAACGAAACCCAAAACCAGCAGACAAGAAGAAATAACAAAAATCAGGGCAGAAATTAATGAAATTTAAACCAAGGAAACAATGCAAAGAGTCAACAATTCCAAGAGCTGGTTCTTTGAAAAGATAAAGAAGATTGACAGACCGCTAGCCCAGTTAACCAAAAGAAAGAAAGAACACCTCCAAATCAAAAAAATCAGGATGAAAGGGGAAACATCAAAACAGACACCAGAAAGATACAGAACATTATAAGGGAATACTTTAAAAACCTATATGTTACTAAATTTGAAAACCTAAAAGAAATGGATGGCTATCTAAAGGCATGGGAACCACCCAAACTAAACCAAGAAGAGATTAACATCTTAAACAGACCCATAACAAAAACAAATTGAAACAGTAATAGAAAACCTCCTGACTAAAAAAACCCAGTACCAGATGGATTTACAGCAGAATTATAAAAGACATTTGAAGAAGATCTGCATCCAATACTGCTTAATTTATTTAAAAAAATAGAAATGGAGGGAGAACTTCAAAATTCCTTCTATGAAGCCAGCATCACTCTAATACCAAAGCCAGGTAAAGATACAACCAAAGAAGAAA
>NW_008344634.1:986692-987083 GCF_000622305.1 Nannospalax galili
CACAGCCAACATCATTCTAAATGGAGAAAAACTGGAAGCATTCCCATTGGAATCAGGAACCAGACAAGGTTGCCCACTATCTCCACTTCTCTTTAACATAGTACTTGAAACTCTTGCAAGAGCAATAAGACAAGAGAAGGAAATTAAACGAGTAATAATTGGAAAAGAAGAGAACAAATGATCCCCTTTTACAGATGATATGGTATTATATCTAAGGGATGCCAAAAATTCCACTTGAGAACTCCTAGAAATTATTATGTGTAGTAAAGTGACAGGTTAAAAAATTAACCTACAAAAGTCTATAGCCTTTCTATACACCAATAACAAGCAATCAGAGAAAGAGCACATGGAAACACTCCCCTTCACAATAGCTGCAAAAAAATAATAAAAC
>NW_008344634.1:988398-988949 GCF_000622305.1 Nannospalax galili
GGTGTCCCTCAATTGATGAGTGGATAATGAAAATGTGGCTCATTTATATGATGGAGTTTTACTTAGCAGTAAATAAAGATGAAATCATGAAATTTGCAGATAAATGGATGGAACTAGAAACTGTTATACACTAATTGAAGTAACACAGACTCATAAAAAAATCGACATATGTTCTCCTTCATATGTGGATCCTAGAACCAGACTCTGATAAATAAGTATGCAACCAGACATAACTACAGGAACCAGGATTACAGAAAGGAAACAGGGAGGTAAAGGAAAAGAAATAACCTGAAAGAGAAGAACAGAAGGAAATAGGCCTTAATAAGGGTCATATCCATAAAACTGGGTTAGTTTAAGGGAGGGGCGAGGGAAGGGTATACAAGGAACCTAGGGGATAAAGGGAAAGAAGGAGCTCAAGAGATTTAGGACCATAAGAGAAGGATATTAGTAAGGGAGAAAGGGGGGAAAGGGGGGCACCTTAAGAGGGAAAACCATGATGGAGAGGTGAGACAATGTGAGAGATATACAATGCCTAGCTAGTTTTGGAAATC
>NW_008344634.1:989034-1021025 GCF_000622305.1 Nannospalax galili
CCTTGGATGTTTAACAGACATACTTTGAGGCCCATACTAATTTGGTCAGAGGGACATAAAGGACACTTTTTGCTCTTTGTCCTCCTAGGTCGACTAGTTCCAGGGGACTATGAGCATCTCTCAAAATGTCCTATAATGGTGGTGGATAACCTGTCCTCTTGATCAAGGAGGCTGAGGAGACCCCACCAAATGGACTTTAACCAGTGTCCAGTCTATAAAAAGAAGGGTCAACACAGAGGAATCATTTCCTCCATGGTTCCAAGTAAAGCCAACCATGGTTGAGCAGGACCTTTGACTTATCTTCATATAGGTGGAACTGGTAAAAGAAAGGAGCCAGTGGCTCCTCCCAAGCCCATGTGACCCCTGAGGAACAGTTCCTCAAATGGCCTTAAGAGTAAAAATAAATTGGTTTTATCTGGACCAACTGTATGGCCTTAAACACCCCAAAGGAAAGTATAACCAAAGATTAAATGGTCCAGCATAATTTCATAAGAGTCCATATGTATAGCTAAAGGCTACATAACGAGCAACAATTTCAGACAAGCGATACCTTCTTTTGAGTTCATGGCCAGGGTGGCCAAAGGGATTCCCAGATAGTGACCCAGCATGGATCTGGGAAAATGAACAGCAGACCCCAATCTTATCCAAAGGAATATAGACAACTGATTACTGCTGGATGAAGAACAGCTGACCCTCCTAAAACAAATCCCTCTAGATAGGCTGACTAGATTCACCAGAAGGGCAAGTAGTGGGGAATGGCTGGTGGTGCTGACAACACAGCAGACAGTAGCAGGGATATAAGAGTATATGGGCTCTAGTTGGGGGAGGGAGGCTATGGGAGGGTACTACCTGAGAAGTAGGTATATAAATAACTAAAAAAGAAAAAAAATAATTCTTCAAAGCATAAAAATTTTCCCCTTAATAATTAGATGTGAAAAACATTACCATTGAAAGCTACCTGATGACGTTATATCCATGCTCGGATGCCAAGGAGCTCAGAAAGTAACCGACTGTGACTAGTAATAATCAGATATATAGAGATTAGAAACACATGTGCGTCGTAGTGTCAATTGTATTAAAAATGAATTTTTCTGTATGAAACTGTATTTTAGTAATGAAATGGAGATCTTTTTAAAGTTTAAAACCTCATTTAATTTCATGTCTTATAGGGTTTATGCAGAGTACAATATTGTATAACTATCAATTCAACTGTAAACCTAAAAATTTACAGCCAAGTTTGAAAGAGATGCAACTTAGCTCTGGAAATTTTTATTGAATATGTCAATGCTGTTGTAATGAAATGCTTCTTCTAATTATAAGTTTATTAAATAAAATTTTTTTAAAAATTTACTTCATGTTAATTAGTAGTGGTGATGAACTTTACCATTGAAACCTACCTGATGGTTTTATATCTATACTCAGGTGCCAAGTGTCTGAATGTAACTGACTGTAACTAGTAATAATCAGACACACAGAGATTAAAGACACATGTGTAAACATCTAAGCATTAGTAGCATTAAAAATGGAGAAAACAGCATATTTTAAAATAAAATTGAGATCTTTAAATGTTAAAACCTCCCTCAATTGTATGTCTTACAGGGTTTAAGCTGAGTTCAATATTCTATAACTGTATTAATTCAATTGTGAACCTAAAAATTTACAGCCACTTTTAAAAGAGATGTGTCCTTTCTCTGGTATCCTTGCTCTGGAAATTGTTACTGAATATGTTAAAGCTGTAATGAAATGCTTCTTCTAATCATGTGCTTATTAAATAAAAATAAATAAATAAAATGAAAAAAACAGATGAAACAGGAAAAAAGAATATAAAAATTATTTTCGTGTAAATGGAGGCCATTGTCTAATCATTTGGTAGGTATTTGTCCTTACCAGTTCTTAGGAAGGATCTTTTAGAAGGCTTTGGAATTTTCCAAGTGATTACAGTGTCTCTCTACTATTTATTGAGGTGCCTTAGGCTACACTTGGTTTAATGCTAAGGAGATACCTTATGGGGCACGGGGATCTCGTGGTGCCGGTCCCCTGGTAAATGGAGGCCATTGTCTAATCATTTGGTAGGTATTTGTCCTTACCAGTTCTTAGGAAGGATCTTTTAGAAGGCTTTGGAATTTTCCAAGTGATTACAGTGTCTCTCTACTATTTATTGAGGTGCCTTAGGCTACACTTGGTTTAATGCTAAGGAGATACCTTATGGGGCACGGGGATCTCGTGGTGCCGGTCCCCTGCGCGCACCATGGAAAGGCGCGGCGGGTCCCGTGGACTTCTCCGCCGCGCACACCTGGAGGATCGGGGGTCTGGTCGCGCACCGCGTCGCTGTCCGCCGCTTGAGTGCTGAAAGTCTCTGCTGCCCGGGACTTTGCCCGGCCGAGTTCCGCCCTAATTTCACCCGTGTACTCTCTCTCTGAGTTCGGGACCCATCAGCTGCTGGGTCACGAGGAGAGGTACGAGGCGGCTAAAGCTAGGTCTCCGTGAGTCGATGACGGGGGTATACCACCCCCCGGGGAGACTAGAACGCAGGCAGGGAGACACAGGTTTCAGCTTTCCGTGTTACAGCTCTTTATTAAGTGATTCTGCTCGGCTCCAATTCTCAGTGTCCCAGCTCTAGTTCCTAGCTCCAGCTCCAATTATTGAGGGGAAACCAGGAACTTTATACCGTGGGGGTAGTGGTAAAAGCTTTTGCTGATAGCTTTGTGAGATACCCTATTTACATATGGAAGTGAACTCCTGCCTCGCTGCTAGACTGTCAGAAAAATCACACAGGAAGGCATGGTATTTCTAGAGCCAGAGGCCATGTTTTCTATGGCGGCTACTTCAAAAGGAGAGTCAGGAAGATGCCAGGAAGGTATCCTGCTGAAAAGGAGTCATCTGCATATGAAACTGAGCCCATGGGCCATCCGGACATGGAGAGACTATGACTTCACAGCGGGGGTCCCCAACAATACCTCAGGATGGGGGTTGGTTAAACATGTTAGAGAGGCCACTCATGTAAATGGAAGAAGACTGGGGCTTGAACCAGGTGATACTTGCCTGATCTCTGAGGGGTGAAGGGGAGCTGGACATTGAGTTCCAACATTCAGACAAGAATTCAGTCAACCACATCTGTATAATGAATTCGTAGTAAAAACTGAACACCAAGATGAGCTTCCAGTTTGGTAAACACGTGGCTGTACTGGGAGAGTGACATGCCCTCTTCTAAGGGGAGAAGGCACGAGAGTTATACATTTCACACTATGCATCACTTCATTTGTCTTATATCCTTTACAGTCATGATCACAAGTCTAGTGCATTCCCAATCTGTGCCCCTCTGTGGGTCATTCTCAAATTACCAAATCTGAGAAAGTAATGGAAATCTCTGAATTTGTAATGTAAGTTAATGTAATGGGTTCACCTCTTGGTAAGCTGGAAGCCAATAATCACAACCAGAGGACAAAAGAGTGAAGAGAGATGTAATGCTCACAGCAACTGAGGAGTGTACTGGAAATAATTCTCAAAGCGGTGTTATCCTCTGACCAAAGATAGAAAGGGGCTTTTCCGGGTAAACTTAAACATACTAATAAGGAAAGAGTTGTCATGTGTAGAGAAGGACATTCCTGAGCATGCTCATGCTCCAGGAAGGAGAATTTAATAGTATAAAGAAAAAGAATGAGTCAGTGTAACTTGGCAATTTTAGGCAACTAAGTTTCTCTGAAGACCATTAGCTAGGACAACAACAAAACACAATTAACTAATAACTCTGAAGTCATATTACCATTTCTTAAAGGGTCAGCAGCATTTCCTGTAAATATAGTAGCTTACCTCTAAACCTTCTTGTTTATTATCAGAGTCCTATTCCAGAGTCCTGACTCCAAGGGCCCCAATAAATCAGGTCCACTCAGTCACCCAAAAGCAAAGAGGAAAAAGCAATGGTGAAAAACAGGAAAGATACTTCAGTTAGTGTAACTACAATACCAGGAAAAGGACCCACTGTCATTAGCTCCGTGTTTGGAGGTACTGGCATGAGCTCCTAGATTTCGCAGGGAAGGAACAGAAGTGGAGAGAGACAAGAAGCATGCATCCTTCATCAGGCCTGCTCAAACTGTGGTCTAAGTAATCGTGTCTGGCTTGGTGAGTTGTGTTCTCATCCCTTTTAATTAGAACATCATTGCTGCCCGTGGGCTAGATCCTAGTCCTTTCACAAGATGCTTTGCCATCAGATTTGTTGTTCCTGAAACTAACCGAAATGAAGACTGTGACTCAGAGCAAAGGAGACAGGTGCCAAATAAGGCAGAGATGCCAAGTTTTGATCCTAATTTTAGTTACTCATTGGATGTTTGCAAGGCCAGATGAACAGTCGGGACTTTTAGCAAAAGCTACCTCTAAGATCTAGTTACATGATTAGGAATTAAGAGTGTTAGTTGTTCAAAATGTCATGTATGCTTCAAAATTCTTCATTTGTAGGCAGTATCTATAGTGAGGGCAATTTAAAAAATATTTTATTTATTATTTTTATTTTATGTGTATGAGTGTATTGTCTGCTTGTGTGTAAGTGCACCTGTGCCATGCAATGCACTTGGAGGCAGAAGAGGGCATTGGATCCCCTGGAACTGGAGTTACAGTTGTTAGCCTCCATGTGAGTGCTGGCAATAGAACCCAGGTCCTCTGCAAGAGCAGAGAGTGCTCTTAACTGCCAGAGTCCAGCTCCAGCTGAGTCCAGGGCCTGAAGGGGTGAAGGTAACTGCGGCGATAGAAATGACTATACCAGAAACCACAATTGCAGTTCTAGTAGAGGCTGTTGACTGACCCGCTCGGGGGAGGTCAGCCCGAATATCTTCTTTCTTTTTCTACTTCTCTCTCTACTTCTGAAAAAACAGCCTTCTACAACCTTTATTTATAATTAGAAGGCTTACAATAGCAGTAAAACATCAGACCATAAATCAAACCATGAGTTTGCACAATATTTCTCAGTGTACAATATTTTTCAATAATCACAGTAAAAGGAAAGTACAAAGTACAAATTTCAATGATTAACCTTTTCTTAACAAAGCCAAGTAATGTCTTGTTTTCTTTATAGCCTTGCGGTTTCTATTTTACCATAGAAGTGTAAGATAGCCTGTCCCCATTTGCCCTTTAATTCTTTGAATTTAATATTTACAGGTAGGTGCGTCTATTTGAGAGAATTATTGTGGGAATGGGAATAACCAACTCTTTATTTATCGTCTAACCAATATTCCAATTTATCTTTTTCCTCTCCCTTTTGCTATTTCTTCCTGAACGTTTTGTACTCTTTGAGTCATATGATTATTTTCTCTATTTCAATATCCTTTATTATTTTGTTGCCATTTATCTTTAAAGGCTTTTGAATCACTTTTAGTCTTTGTAAAAGAATAGGCAATTTTTCCTCAGCGGTCATGCACCACCAGCTAGGGTAAAGTCATAAACTCCTGTAAAAGGCAGCAGGGCATCTATTGCATGCTATCTTTTCCTTTTGGGGGAAACCAGGCCTCATTATTAATCACAAATGCAGGTCCAAACGAGGTCATAGTCATAAGAGGAAGTCGTCTATCTTATTACTTTCATTTTGTTTCAGCAACATAATAATTCCGCTAAAGGCAGAGATTTCCCCAGTTTAGTTTCCCATTCCATAATCAGAGTTGGTTATCAGAATACTTAAAGAAGAGAAGGTTATACAAATTACAAAATCCAGGAGTAACTGGGGAAGGGGTACCCACCAAAAGAGCAGCGGTCATTGGCTTTTGGCTGGAACTTTGTCAAACAGCACTCTTGCCAAGAACCACGGAACTCTTGGAGCCAGCACTTAACCTCTGAGCCATCTCTCCAGCCCATGAGGGAAATATTATTTTAATATTTTTAATTGAACTTTTGTACATTTCATACTACAGTTCCTAATCAAATTAAGACCCCTTCTGGGGGCGGTCCACACAGTTCCCTCTGGCTTCCCACGCTACTCAAGCTCAATTCGTTTCTCCCCTCTCTCTCGCCTGTCCAACCACCCCTCTCCCTCCCAAGTCCAAACTCCCTTATTATCCCCAGCCTCCCTCCATAACACCTGCCTCCCACCATCCTCCCTCTCCTGAGTTCCCTCCTCCCCCACTGTGATGGTCCCCTGCATGTCCCTCCCTCCTCCAATCCCAGCCCATCACTCCCACTTTCCCCACCTCTGCCCTGGTATCATCTACTATCCCCCTGAGGGGAATCTTGATGGGAGCATGCCTTTGAACTTCCCACTCTACACTCTTAGGGGCCAGCATCAGAATTGTATTATGGTATTGTAGAACAAAAACCAACTATTTCCTCAGTGAGGGAAGGAAGTAAATGAGCCTCCATGGGACAAAACTTTTATGTATATAAACAAGTATTACTTTGCTATTGGCTACCTACAGCTTTCAGAGTTATAACGTAGCTCTTACAGATTCCAAACGGAAAGGTAGGCTATAAATAGCTTCCTATTAAAACACCAAATTTTCTGTATGGACTTGCTTTATGCGAGGAAGAAATGGAACTTGAGAGAGATTATTTATTTTTTATTTAGATATTTTTTGATTCTTTGAGAGCTTCACACTGTGTATTTTGATCATGTTCAACTCCACTCCTTCATTTCCTCTCAGATCCATCACTACCTGCCTGCCCCAACCCTACTTCATGTCTTCTTCCTATTATTGTTAATAAATCTATCCTCCAGCATCTAAGATAATTTACTTAGAACCAGCTCTTGATGACCAATAATTAATGGTCATGTTCCAAACATAAATATTCAGAAAAGGTGAACTTTACCTTTACCGTCATCATAATCCATCATCACAAACCTCCCAACTAGGAAATTCTTTAAAACGTGAAGCTCAGCACCACGTCAGGCACCTGTGGAAATCAATAGTCGTGAAATTAGTAAATAAAAAAACCCAAACCCTCATGTGTGTTTTCTCAAGGCATGTCTGTCTTTCTTATAAAAACATGACCATCCCATTCACAAAATAGTGTTTCCCTATGTTCCTAATCTCCCCACACACCTATTTTGATTTCCGCATTTTAGGTTTGATATTTCCTTTTATGTCTGCAACATTCTTTTTCATTGCTTTACTGTTTTGCTGTCAGCTGCTTATCCATTTGTGAAACAAGAAGCTCCTATCACACAAGTCATATCATGGGCCTTGAAAGGCTGTCTTTCATGTCACTGCAAGACCCATGCTAACTTATGTTGGACATCCAAATATCTACAAAAGAAAACAAAAAACATTACTTGGGTACACATCTCCAGAGTTGCAGGTAAACTGTCCTTTAAATTAAAAACAAAGTACACATAGAATAATTTTTGATAATTTATAAGGTATCTTTCCATCAGTGACTCTTAGAGGGTGGTCCTTGGCCCATCAGTTCCACATCTCCCGAGAACCTGTTGCAGAAACAAATTCAAAAGCCCCACTCCAAACTTGAAGAACCAGAAACTGTAGCTGTGTGTTTCAACAGGTTCTTGTACACATTTTTAATTTTCCTAGAATCTGGGACCCAAATGGTCAGGAGAAGCCAATGTGCACAATGAAATACATTTGCTTTTGCCTCTGTCTCTGGCCATGACCTGGATAAACAGCTTTGCAGGCAGAGCTTTGAGGATGAATATAACAGAATCATTCTCCTCCATGATTTAGTCGAGTTTTCATAACCCAAACCATACTGTCTCTTATGTAGGAAAAGAACTATATAGAATTAATGGAAGGTTTAGGAATTCCAGTGTTCATTTTAAACCCACATGTATGTTCTCACTACACATTTTCATCTGCATGTGGAAAAATTTTCTAGTAGGCTCAGCTGGGCAAACCTATCACCGTGTCTCCAAACGTTTGTTTGTTTCCAGAATGCTTGGCCCAAGAAAATCCAGGGCAACAAGCTTTCAACTGATTTGTGTGTCTGATATTTTAGCCAGAGTTCAAAGGGGCCACTGCTACATGCCTTTCCTCTTTATTAACATCCCATTCCCCTTGCTAGTATTACTCATCTTTTGGCATCTGCCCCTTCAGCAAGAGTTGACACTTTTAGTCATAGTGCAAAGCATGTAATTCTCTCTTATGTGATTCATTTAAACTTCTTTTCTCTCCTAAATGTCCCTAAAGATTGCTGACAGAGGCGGTGACTCCTCTCAGATGCTCATCTTGAATGTCTCTTCTGAATGAGAGTAGAGGGAATGTTTTACCTTGGGAGAATTATCTTCCATTATTGTAGAATCTAAAAGTGAATACAGACAAATAGCTTCAAAATGAGGCTGTGTAATTATGCACGTCTGATGAAAATGACAGTCTGCAGGTGGCACACCACTTTGGAGATGTGATCACAAACACCAGCCTCCTCTGGAGATGAGGTAGAGGCAGTTAGTGCTTAAATTAGTTTATCTTTAATTTGCATTTGATGTTGGCCCACCAGGTGGGAGAGAGTTGATGAGTTGAGAGCCACTGTTTTGTAGAAGACTTGCTTTCCCTTTAGCACATCTGTAGACTTGGCATGTCTGTGAATTCTGCTTAGTTCACACTAGAGACTCTGATGCGTTTTGATGCACAGGAGACTCTAAACTGTAAGAGAGAATGCTTTGAATTTGGAATCTGGTGTTTTCAGTAAGGAAGCTTCTATAAACATTGTCTGTTGCACTTGCAAACACTTCAGTGTGCATATCAAGTCCTTAACTTGAATGTAAGACCCATTTTACAAGCTTTTCCCTATCTTGTTACCTATTTTTGTTAAGATTTTCATGGCGCAAAAATCAGTTTTACTGATTTTTACTAATTTCACTTGGGTCAGTGTTTTCAAACATAGCTGAATATAAGAATCACTGCAGACTCCTGAAAATCCCAATGGTTGGCCAACAAGATGGCTCTGTAGGTAAAACGCACCTACCACCAATCTTGATGACCTGAGTTAGAGCACCAGTACACACATAGTTCAGGGAGAGTACTGACCCCCACAGGTTGTAATGCTCAGGAAATGATAGCCCCCATATGTCACTATGGCCTTCAAACAGTATCTGGAGTGAATGAATGCAGGGAAAGGTTTTCTCTCAAGACCTCATCGACCTTGAAGGTCAAATCCTTCAGAAAGTTATCAGTTGTTAAGAATCCCTTCCCCAAATACCTCATCAACTGGGGAAGTTGATGTACATTACAGGATGAAAAACCATAGCTGATACAAAACCCAGAGCACAGGCAAATTTTGTCCCAGGTTATTGTTTGTTCTTTGAGTCCATTATCTCTCTTAAAATCATTTACACTTCCTCAGAAAATTGTCAGTATCACCCACATCCCTACAAAGAATGTGTATACGCCTCCGAATATCATCTAGTTATTATGAAATACTTTCTTGTGATGTACCTGTACACATAAAACTTACATGTATACCTTTGCTCCTGTTAAAATTGTCAGTTGTCTGGGCTGTAGAGATGGCTCAGCAGTTAAGAGCACTGGCTGCTCTTGCAGAGGGCCTGGGTTCAATTCCACCCACATGGTGGCTAACAACTGCTTGTAACTCCAATTCCAGGGGATCTGACTCCCTCTTCTGACCTCTGTGGGCACTGTATAACATAGGTGCACCTACCTACATGCAAGCAATACACTCATACACATTAAATAAAATATTTTTTAATTGCCTATTGTCAGACCATTCTTATTTTTCAAATGTTAGATCTCAACAGAGGAGAATGGAAATATTCTTCTCTATTTATCACTAGGTTCATCCCAGATCAATGCCTTGAGACTTGCTGGGGGTATGACAGAGGAAATAACATATTTAAAATATTTCCAGGAAATTCTAATGTGCAAAAAATGTGAGGACTATTACTCGGGCAATTGCATGGCAGTTGGTTGGGGAGAGTCCTGTGAACTCAGGATAGACAAATCCATTTATAAGGAAAAGGAGATATTGCGCTATACAGTGGAAATAAACTAAGGGAAAAAGATTCCTCTGTCTCTCGGTGGAAAGATCAGAAACCCTCCGTACCCTCAACATATCTTAACTACTAAACCATTCAGTCTTGAAGTCTGCATGCAAGAACACAACTGGTATATGTTGAAGACAGGAGGATGAATGCCTAAACTGGTGGTTTCCAGTCCCATTATAGCTGCCATTTTGATTTAAATCTTGAGTGTCCTTCAGAGACCCACATAGTGAAAGTTGGTGTCTTGGTTGCTTTCAACTACTGTGATAAAAACACTAACCAAACCAACTTGGAGAAGAAAGATTTTATTTGGCTTACAAGCACAGTCCATCATCAAGGGAAACCAAGGCAGGAACTCAGGGCCAGAACCTGGAGCACATAGCATTGAGGAACGCTGCTTATTGGCTTGCTCCCCTGGCCTGTGTCCAACCTGAGTTCTTACACAACACAGTATCACCTGTGAACTTTATTCAGGGAGTGGGCATTCTGAAAAGAAGGTGGACTAATATCCTAAAAATCTGACTTTGATCTCATCTCCAGACAGCAGATTTCATAGAAAGAAAGGCAGCTGGGTAGGGCAGACAAAGGCAACCAGTCTTTCTGAAGCTGAGTCAACTTTCTGATTGTGATGTTTTTGTTGCTAGTATCACACCTTGCACTTTTCTCCAACTCTGTAGATGTTTGAGCTGAGTCACTTCTTAACATGCTGAGTCAATTTAGTCTTTGGTGGTGTCAACCTTGTACTCTTCCAGGGGCATCTGGGCTAAAAAGTAGTTAACTCAGAACATACAAACCATCAGCAATGTGTACATGCTAAGCTATAAGTCACAGATATGTGCAGAGTCCTTTTTACAATATGAAGTACAAATGTATCTTTATAATATAGAATGTCAAAATACATGTACCCATATTCATCTCTCCTGTCCCCTATCACTTAGGGACCTTAAAAAATGCTTAGAGTCAGATTTGTGTCCCCAGATGCTCTTCAGCATGGGTTTATCCATTCGAGCTTGGTTCAGCCTGCCAAAAGTCTTATCCTTAAACAAGACTGACTCTCCCCCTCCCAGCAGCCACAGGATGCTAATAGTTCCTCAGGGTTGGGGGTTTCTTATCCACTTCCCTTTGCTGGGATTTTTGTCTTGCTTGAGTTTATGTGGGATTTATGCATGCTGTCACCCTATATATAGGTAAGGGGTATTAAGGAAGATACAGATAGGGGAGAGGATCTAAATACAATAAAAATATATTGTATGAAATTCAGTGTTAAAAACATCCCCATGACCTGGCCACACTCTAAAACGATTAAATCACATCTGATGAATTTCAGCTTTGGATATTAGAAACAACAAAAATAAACCAATCTCAGACAATCTCAACTTGCTAGCAGGGCTAAAAGACAGTAGTAGCTCGAAGGTAGAGACAAATTTGAAAACTAGTCATCTGACAGTTGAAAGGGAAGTTAATAGAAAAAGGAAAGAGGATACAGGAAACCATCACTAATAATTTCACTCATTTGGTCAACTGCTCAAATCTTGTTCTTTTAAAAATATTTTATTTATTATTTTTATTTTATGTGTATGAGTGCCTAGCTTGCATGTACATAAGTGTACTCATGTTGTGTAATGCCTGGAACTGGAGTTATGAACGGTTCATAGCTGCTCTGTGGGTGCTGGGAATCGAATCCAGGTCCTCTGCAAGAGCAGTCAGTGCTCTTAACCGCTGAGCCATCTCTCCAGCCCCCTCAAATCTTGTTCTTACAAATAACTTTTTTTCATTATTGTGGCAAATCCTGTTTTGTTTTGTTTTTTTCCAGTGAATCAAAACAGCTCAATCTCTGGCTTAACATTATGCTGGAGCATAAACCATCCTGAGAATAAGCCGCATTCATTCTCTTATTTTATGTATTGAAAGCAGAGATCATCATTAGGAAACACTAAATCAGCATTTTCCCTCACCTGCCTTCAGAATCTGTTTTAGATAAAGTCCTATTACCATATACACTTTATCCATGGAGAATCATGGTTTAACCTCAGCTGCACATTAAAATCACAAAAAGAGAGTTTAAGATTTTACTGCTCAGATCTCACTCTTAAATCAAAGTAAGGGAAGGTGGAGGGGGGTGGAAGAGGTGGGATGACGTGGTGTTCAGAACAACCACATTTTAAATATTGATTGATTGATTTTGGCACTCAAGACTGAGCCCAGGGCCTCCTGTATGATAAATGCCCTATCAGTGAGCACCACCACCAGCCCCAATGTGTACATTTATACAATTGTAGGTTTTCATGTAACCAATTTGCATTTCTCTAATGAATGGTGTCCAACATCTCATGTGTTTATTTGTTGGCCACATATCCTCTTTGGTGAGATATTTGTTTATGTCTTTTGTTCTTCTAAATAAATTCTCTGTAGTTTTGCCATTGAGTTTTTGAGTGTTCTATAGCTCTTCTTGATACTTTATCAGATACTGTGGTGGTTACTACTGTCAACTTGACAAACTCTAGAATCATCACAGAAAGAAGCCTCTGAGCATGTGTGTGATGGATTTTCTAGTTTAGGTTAATTGTGGTGGAAAGATCGTCCCTAAATGTGAGACCTACCATCCCAGGGGCTGGAGTCTCCAGGCTGCATAAAAAGGAGAACATTAGCTAACACAAACATTCATCTCTCTCAGCTTCCTGAGTGTCGCTACAATGTGACCAGCTACTTTCTATGCCTTCTATCATACTTTCCCTGCTGTGATAGACTATATCATTTGACACTCAGAGCCAAAATAAATCCTTTCTTAAGTTGCTTCTTCCCAAGTACTTTATCACACCGATGAAGAAACTAGCTAATATGGATATGAATATATTCTCTGACAGCTTGTCTTTTCACCCTTTAAAAATGGGCTTTCACAGAGGCAGGCAGATCTCTGTGAGTTCAAGGTCAGTGTGGTCTACATAGTGAGTTCAGGTCAGCTGAGACTAGAGGAAGACCCTGTCTCAAAAAAACCCAAAAGAGACCTCACCAATTTTTCTTTCCATGGGTCGGGCTTTTGGTAAAAAGTCTAAGAATTCAGTACCTAGAGTGAGATTCTGAAGAGCCTTCCCTATGTTCTCCTCTGCAGTGGGTAGCCCTATGCCTACGCTCATACAGACAACACTAATTGAACTCAGTGTGTTATAAAGGAAAGAAAAAGAGAATATGAAGATTTGAGAGGGTAGTGAGGCATATATATGATCAAAGTACATTGTATATATGCATTAAATTCTCAAAGAGCAAATATATAATATCTTTACAAAAGCTTTATAGCTTTATATTTTACTTTTATGCTAAAAACAATGTATATTTAGAAGTGATCAGCTAGACTCCATTTAGATGATATCAATTTTGTTCACTACATCTAAAACATCACAGGCAGGAACCGTTTGGACAAATGCATTCTCTCTATCAGGCCTTATCAGAGTATCGACCTTTACTATGTCCATGTCATAGCCTGCTTGATCCAGTGTCTCATGCTTATTGGTCTTGACCTCTGCAATGAACTCTGACTCAGGGATCACACACAGTGCACTTGATAATGCTATAATGGTCAAACCCGTTTTATTTTCCTGGAGAAGCTCTTCAGAAGATATTTAAGCTGTGTCCAGATCAGAGCCATGGCAACTTTGGCCACTAAGTGAGACCCTTTTTTTTTTTTTTGCAAAGGGGGAAGAGATTTGGAGTCTTTTCATCTTGGCCATTTTGGCTTTCAAAGTCATGGCTTTGACCTTAGGAGAGCAAGAGTTGCCTTCTTGATGTTTAGTGTAGTTTTTGTAGCAAGCCACATTTTACATTTAAGTCTATCTGTTTTGAATTAATTGAATAAATGATGTAAAGTCTACCGTCTATTGGTTTATTTTTTATTCATTATTTGCTGATGTTCACAAGTAAGTATATTTTTATTGAGTTTTTGTGCAATACATATAATAGTTCTTAATCAAATTTAGACCCCATCCATGCCCGCCACATACTCCCCCACCAGATCTCATACATTCTGTCATATATGTTAAGTCCTATTCAGTCAAGCATTTATACCCAGATTTCTTTTGGTATAAGTTTATCCAGTGGAGTCTAATGAGCCTGTCTAGAGATCTTAAAGAATATCTACTATCTCTCACCCAGCAATAATCAGTGTCCAACAGTTCTTAGTCTAGGGCCAGCCCATTGCCCTTACTCCACTCTGGGCTGTTGTCTGATTGAGCTGATTGAGTCGGCATGGATCTTATGCACGATACCACCATTGCCACAAGTTCAAATGAGCAAGTTGCCGGTGGCCTGAGAGCCCCCGTTTCCCTATATTCATGGACCAACCCTGGCTCTTACAGTCTTTCCACTTCCTCTTCTGCAATGGTCTCTGAGCTGCAGGTGGTTAATGTTTAATATAGGAATCTGATCCAGGGACACACACTCTGCAGTCTCTTATTCTCTAAAACTTAGCCAGTTGTGGCCTTCTGGGTGCAACACACTCTGTTGTATAAAGAAGTTTTGCTGTGAGAGTTGAGAGATGCACTAGTATTCTCTCTACCCCTGTTCCACTATGTTCCATGAGCCGTGGATGTCAAAGTTCCACTGTAGATATGTCACCTAGGGCTGGCATCTCTCAGATACATATTCTCTGAATGTGACCAGTTGTGGAACTCTGTAATAGCCTCCATCTGTTGCCAAAAGAAGTTTCTTTGATGAGTGGTGTACTGTTCATTTGCCTGTAAATATAAGGATCCATATTTAGCATATGGTAAGAAATTTCATTTGTCTAGAGATATGACAAAGATAGGGTTTTCTCTAGGATCTATACCTCTCCAGCTATGTGTATTTGGCTATAATTACAGTGCCACCCATGAGTTCTCCCCTTCCCCATTGAGAGCATTTTAAGTCCAATTAGACAGCTGTTGAGCCCCACCCCCACCCCCCAGATAACAGTGCCACTATTGCACCAATAGTGATAGTTTGCTGTGCCAGTCATTGTGGTTATTAGGTTTTAGAGCTGGATTGAAACATTGGTTGATTTTTTCCTTTAGCAGCATGTGTAGTATCCTCTAGAACTATGAGAGCTAGTCTTCATGGAAAAGGCTTCCAGGTCAGGTCCTGCTCCATTGTTCCAAATCCTGTGTCTGAATTATGTCTTGTCTTCAGCAGTAGAGTCTTACCTCGAGTTCTGGAAGATAACCAAGGGTTCTGGCAATAGCCTCTGTTATTTTGGGAGTCTCTTGGTTTACTCTGACCAACCACTCGAAGAGAGAGCTCTCCTGCCTGGCACTGTATTCCTTGTCATACAGTCCCCAGGTATACATATGCACTGTATGTGTATTTCTCAGGGGGTTCCCAAGCCAACACATTTCCTTCTGTCTTTCCAGGATACCCATGATCCATTTATCTCCCTCTCTCTCCCTGTCCAACCTCCCTCCTCCCTCCCCAGTCCTAGTGCTCCCATTATCCTCATCCTTTCCCCCATAACATCTGCCTCTCCCCTTTCACCCCCTTTTCTGAATTCCCTTCTCCCTACCCCCATGGTCCCCTACATGTTCCTCCCTCCCTGTCCCAGCCAAACACTCCCACCTTCCCCACCTCCCCGACTGGTAACATCTGTTTCCTAGTATTCCCCTCTTTCAGGCTTTTTCTTTCCCTTTACTTCCCTGTGTTTCCTCCCATTTTCCTGACTCCTGCTGTTACATCAGGATATATGCTCACATACAAGGGATTGGTGCTACCATCCGCAGATGAGGGAGAACATACATCACTTGTTTTTCTGAGTTTGTGTTATTTCACTTATTATAACAGTTTTTAGTTCTATCCATTTACCACACATAAGTATTATCTAAAAGCTCCCCAGGTGTGGCAAGATGACTCATCAGGTAAGCTGCCAAGCCTGACAACCTAAATTCAATACCCATGACCTACATGGTGGAAAGAGAGAGAAAACTCCTACAAGGTGTCCTCTGGCCTCCACATGTGTAACATGGGACACACACACACACACGCTAAATAAATACAATGTAATAATTTAAAATAAAACAAAAGCTCTCAGAGGTGATTTCCATGTGTACCCAAAACTGAGGACTCGTGGTACTCTGTGATGTTTTTCACATGAGAATGTCAGAAATGTATACTTGTAGAACAACACTCACCAGGAGAAAAGGAAAGCAAGAACATACATAATTCTTAATTTTCTAGTAGGCTCATTAAAAAAGAGATGTCTGGTGTGGTGGCACAGGCTAGTAATCCTAGCACTCAGGAGGCAGAGGCAGAAGACCATGAGTTAGATTGCAGCTTAGGCTCCATAATGAGATCTTGTCTTTTTTTAAAAAGTCACAGTATCATAGCTAAAATTAATTTTAACATTTTATTTAATCTGATATGCCCAAATATTATTATTTCAATAGCTAACAATCTGTAAATTGTTAAGATATTTGTGTTTTCAATATTTTATGTATTTTTGTTTTATGTGTTTGAGTGTATTACCTATATGTACATGAGTGTGGCCATGTGTAATGTCCATGGAGGTCAGAAAGTGACAGTAGATCCCCTGAAACTGGAATTAATGATGGTTGTTAGCTGCTATGTGAGGGAAATTGAACCTGGGTCCTCTGTGAGACCAGCTAGTGCTCTTAACTGCTGAGCCATCTCTTCAGCCCCTGTATCTTGTCTCTATAGCATAAATATTTAACACCCAGTGCAAGGCCATAGCAATGGCTCAGCAGGTAAAGGTGCTTGTCACCAAGCCTGAAGATCTGAGTTCAGTCCCTGGGAGCTCACCTTCATATGCATGTGCGCCCCTTCAATAAATGAAATGTAATAAAACATTAAAACTGAGTGTGTACCTTACATTTATATCACATATCAATTTGAACTCTGCACAGTTCAAGAACTCAATAAACACACGTGGTTAGTGCCTACTGAACTGGAAAGTGCATGTTTAAGCAAAGGAAGTCTTATCCTTTATTTCCATCCTTTAATAGCTGAATATTAAATTCATGTACCATTTCTACCTGGAACCAATGTAAGACTACTCATTCCAAATAGAAGCTGTATTTAGAAAAGCTTGCTTCTGCTTACAGCTGGATGAAATAGTCTTGTTCTAGACAAATGCATTCATGGTGGAATGTGATGCCATAAATATTTATGTCAGACTGATAGTGATGGGCCCACAGCCTTGGGGCCATGATGTCTTCCCCCAGCTTGGAGCTTATCTTAGTTTGCCTCAACTAAAGTTACTGAATTCACATGAGTTTGCACAGTGCTCTAAATTCATGAGGGTCTTGTTTATAGACAGTACTGTGAAGGAGTGAAGGAGGGATGAGATAAATCTTCCATGCCATCATTTAAACTGTCTGAGGAACAAAAAGCTGAACATAACTGATTTTCACGCTACAAATGGAAACACAGCCATTTAAATAAATGAATATGCTTAGCCACCCAGCATGGACCAGAACAGTTTCTCAACCTTAGTGCTACTGCCATATTTGATGTTTATTTTTTTTTCTTTTTTGTGAGGGACTGCCCTGTGTATTCTAGGATGTGTGGTGCCAATTATGGTATGCAATGTCACATTCCCATGACAGATGTGATAACCAGAAACATCTCCAGACACTTCCTAATGTCCCTTAGGAGTCAAAACCCTCCCCAGCTGAGACTCGCTGGACCTTAATGAAATGATTTTCTGAAGTATACATGGTTCCTCCCTCCCTCTTTCCCTTTTCCTCTTCTCTCCTTTTCATTTCTCCTTTTCTTTTTTTTATTTTTTGAGATAGGATCTCATGTATCTTAGGCTAGTTTCAATTCATCATGTAGCCAAGGATGACCTTAAAGTCTTGATCATCCTGCCTCCACCTCCCAGGACTGAAATTACAGGCATGTACCATTATGCACAGTTATATGATGCTGGGGATCAAACTCATAGGCTTCATGTATTCTAAGTAAGCAATCTACCAACTGAGTTACATTTCCAGGTTCCCTTCCTTCCTTCCTTCCTTCTTTCCTTCCTTCCTTCATTCCTTCCTCATTCTTCCCATCCTTCCTGGATTTACTTTTTCCTGCAAATTTGATAATTCATATGACTAACAGCATCTCTTTAACATTATAAACATCTCCAAGTTATTTTCCTCTTTGGAAAGAAATGATACTTTCTTGAAATGCTTGTGAGATTGAATCATTGAGAAAATGTTACCCTAATTTTCAGGTCATAGTACTATGGACTGCTTGACATACAGAAATAGGACAGCTTCTTATTATTGGTGCAAAAAACAGCTCTCACCTCAAAGGAAATAAAAGAGAGTCATTCTGAACCAAATATAAGTGATGATGGCCCAAGTGTCCCTGAATAACATGTTACAGTGTGGAACTTTTATAATCACAGAACAAAATCATAAATCAAGGCATTTACCTAACAAATTGATAGGGAATAATGATAATCATGTCATAGCAAACTAGAGAAATCTCTGTTATACATCTCAGATGCTATCTGATGAGATTCTTAGCTTTTTGGTTGGTAGTGGTCTGCTAAGTAAATACATCTAAAGGTTTTATCTGATAGACAAAAGGATGGTAGGTCAGACGCAGAGATTCATAATGAATGACTATTAAAAAAGGACTAACGATAACGCAAAACCAAGTATAGTAGCCCACACCTGTAGCATTCAGGAGGCAGAGATAGGAGAAAAATCACATGTTTGAGGTGAGCCTGGTCTACAAAGCAAGTTCTAGACTAGACTGAGCTGCAGTGTGACATCCTGTCTCAATAAGAAGAAGGAGGAGGAGGAGGAGAAGTAGAAGAAGAAAACAATTTTTAAAAAGATAGCCCAAGATAATTTGGCTTTGGATCTGTAATATTTCAATCCACTATAATCATTAACTACTTTGTGTGTGTATTTATGTTCATGCTTATGTGTGGTTGTGCATGTACATATGTGTACATATGGAGGCCAGAAAACAACCCTAGGTATTGTTAATCAAGAGCCATCTACCTCATTTTGAGGTAAGGTCTGTCACTGGCCTAGAACTTTCCAGTTAGGTTAGGCTGACTGACCAATGAGCCCCAGGGATCCACCTGTCTCTGTCTCCCCTACATTGGGGTTACATGCCTTGCTTTTTATGTGGGTTCTGGGGTTCCACCTTAATTCCTCATGTGACAAGCATCTTACCAACCTAACCATTTCCCTACTGCATAGTTCTAATCAGTCAGTCAGCTTTACAGAATCTTCAGCACAGGGTGTGTCTTTTTCTGGGAATTTCAATTCACATTATCTAATCTTTGATATGTGATCTATCTTTTTAATCATTCTTTTTTTTCACTGCCTGATAAATTCCTTCTCATCCTGTAAGGCAGGCTTGAATTCTCATACATTTGGAAAGTTTTTGCCCATTTATTAAGGCAGGAAAATGATACCTTGGTCAGAAGTCTTCCTCTTTTTTTTGACAGAGCTCCTCTTAAGAGAATTCACTCATTGTTATGGTCATCCTTGCATGATAAATGAAGAGTGTAGTATCACAAATGACATTACAGGTAGAAGCTGGGGGCCTAAGCACAGCAAACTCTGATTAAACCACGAAGCTTGTTTCATATGCACAGAGATACTGGACGGAAAAAAAGAACCAGGTAGGGGAGGTATGCTTGGAACGTAGCCCAAAACTCTTCAAAAAAAGTTTTAAAGTTATTAAAGAGGATTGAAAGCTTAAATGCCTTCGGTATCCCCTTTCCCACTTTCTTTTTGGAACAGAGAGCCTAAGGCTTCCAAGCCAGTGCAGACCATCAAAAGAGATCCAGATTTTGGAATTTAATATACCTTGAATTTCACCTGCCCAAGCAATTGGACAGGTGGTTAGAGGTAGTAAAAGAGACCCCAGGACAGATGTGTGGTGTATAGGATATCACAAGAGGTTCTATAAAATGGCAAAGTAGAACAATTTAGGTTAGCAATCTTAATTGTTTTTATTTTTATTGGGAAGCTGAGCAATACTTCATCCCATAGGATAGTCTAAGTGTTCTGATGGGTCAAGAAGAGGTGAGCACATAGACAGAGAAAAACTGAAGAGAAAGCCAAAAGAACAAAAGTAGATTGGTTATTTCAAATTAACTTTGCCTGTGAGGTGGAGACAGGAAGTAGGGACAATAACTAATGATGCTGAGGGATGCAGGTCAATGTTATAGAGCCCTGAGGATGCTGCTTAGACCCTTAAAGCAAACTAGAATCCATGTGACACTCTCCTCTTGCTCTGGATAGTGATTTTCTTTCTGGGGTGGCAATAGGGAAGCAGTTAGTTAAACTCAGAGGCTCATGTATGCCAATCATAAGCTCTATATCTGAGCTGCAAACCCAATCCCAACGCAATAGCAACTTTTCTTATTGCTGTGATAAAATATTTGCCCAAAGCAACTTGAGGGAGGAAAGGTTTATTTTGGCTCACGATGTAAGTGAATAGAGTTCATTATGGAAGGGAAGGCATGGCAGCAGGAACTGGTCACAGTTAAGGTGATGGGAACTTCACATCTGGGAGGCGGAGAGAGGGAATGCTGGTGGGTGCTTAGCTGCCTTTCTCCTTCCCCTCTTTTTATTCAGTACAGGACCACAGCACATGGGATAGTACCACCGACATTCAGGACAGAGCTTTCCTTCTCACCTAATCTACTCTGCAAACTCTTTCACAGAAACAGTCACAGTATGTATTATTAATGCCCTAGGTGTTTAGTGAATTCTTGTGTGTGTGTGTGTGTGTGTGTGTGTGTGTGTGTGTGTGTGTTTGGTATATGTGTGTGCATGTGCACAGGTGTGCATGCAGGTGTATGTGGGTAGAGGACAGAGGTTGACATTGACGGTCTTCCTCAATTGTTCTCCACCTTATTATTTGAGGCATGGTCTCTCACTAAATCTAAAGGTCAGCAGCTGGCTAGGCTGACTGGCTGATGAGTTCCAGGGATCAACCTATCTCTTCCTTCTCCCAGCTCTGGAATTATAGATAATCGCCATCATGCCTTTCTTTTATGTGGGTGCTGGGGATCAAAATTCAAGTCTTCAAGCTTCAAGCTTACACATAAAGCACCTTACCAACAGTCATCCTTCTCTCTTCCTAGGTATTTGAAGTTGGAGTTTACAGGTGGTTTTGAGCCACAGACATTTTTTCTGGGAATGGAACTCAGGTTCTCTGGAAGAGCAGTATATACTCTTTTTTTTTTTTCAAGATGAATATTCTTTTTTTAAGGATTAAAAAAATTTATTATTTTTATTTTATGTATATGAGTGTATTGCCTGCATGTATGTGAGTGCACCCATGTCGTGCAATGCCATGGAGGTCAGCAGAGGGCTTTGGATTCCCCTGGAACTGGAGTTAAAGACGGTTTATAGCCACCATGTGGGTGCTAGGAATTGAACTTGGGTCCTCTGCAAGAGCAGTCAGTGCTCTTGACCGCTGAGCCATCTCTCCAGCCCCCAAGATGAATATGCTTGATTGTACTTTTTGTTGTAAAATAGATATTAAAAACAGTTTTGAAATAATGAAATGAGTGAACGAATGAATGAAGCTCTTTAAACTAAGAGGGACAAATATACTCCTCACATTACATGCACTTGATATGGGTTATACTGATTATTATATGCCTCACTTTTTTTTAATTTAAGCAGTATGTACTCTTAACCACTGAGCCATTTCTCCAGCCCAGCCTAAATGTTCCTTAATCCAATTGAGTTGACCATCAAGACTAACCACCCCACTCAAGTTCTTGCTTTTGTTCAGCAGGATTTATTAAAGCCTGATTAATATATATATTTGGAAGCTTATTTTCCAAGAATCATGAACAACTATAAGCCCAACAAGTTTTCATTTGGTCCTGATGAACATGGTTGCCAAAAAAATGATGAAAAGGAAACCATCTGCAATGGGAGCATCTCAACACTGCTTTTCAAATTAGTGCCTACACCTTTCTAAATATGGACCTGGGAAATGAAAACCTGAGCTGTCAGGGGACAGAGGAAATGAATGACAGAGGAAAAAGTCACGAGACAGGGAAGTAGTCCCACCGGGCTTCCTTTTTGCTTGCTATGAAGAAACTAAGGTCAGACAAGAACAGAGAGTTCTTATCAAGCATAACACTGAAAGTACGTGGGTGTGTGGCTTTATGTTTTTGGTTCCGATGGGAAGAAGCATCTCAGCAGCTGAGACAACACAGAGAGGGAGGGAAGAAGAGAGGTGTGTGTGTCTTGGCTCAGATAAAATGAGACCAGGATTTCTCAACCTTACCACTACCTACGTTTCAGGTTGGAACATTCTTTGGGGATTTGCATTGTGCATTATGGGATATTTAACAGCATCCCTGGCCTTTACTTGCCAGAAAACATCTACCTTCTCAGTTATAAAAATAAAAGATGTCTCCAGACATTGCCAAATGCCTACTGAGAGCTGAATCTCCCCTGATTGAACACCACTGCTTCAAATGGTCTAATTCAGGTTAGAAAATTTAGAGTAAAACTTCCAAAATTACCAGTAGAGAAAATTAGTTTGAGTATTTGCGTGCATGTATGCATGATATCTGTTTCTGCACATTTGTGTATTTGAGCACAGATGCATTCTGGCACAATTGTTGTGTGGAGGTCAGAGGATAACCTTTCTGTGTCATTCCTCACCTTCCACCCTGTTTAAGACAAGATCTCTTTGCTGTTGACTGCCAGGTTAACCAGACTACGTAGGGCACAAACTTCTGAGGATTCTCCTGTCTCCACCTCCCATCTCCTCATAGGAGCACTGGAATTACAGATGTTCATACTGCTGCACATGGCTTTATATGGGTTCTTAGGATTCAAAGTCAGGTCTTATACTTCTGCAAGAAGCACTTTATCCACTGGACTGTCTTTTCAGCCCCCAAATCAGGTTTCAAAGGATTTCTAATCTACCGGGCTTAGTGGCACAAACCTTTACTCTCAGCTCTAGCAGGTGAAAGTAAATTCTCTGAGTTTGAGGTCAACCTGGTCTACATAGCGAGTTTCATGGAGCCAGGGCAACATGCTGAGACTCTGTCTCAAAAAAACAAATAAAAAGAAGTCAGACATGGTGGCACAAATCTTTAATCCCAGAAGGAGGCAGAGGCAGGCAGGTCTTTGTGAGAATGAGGCCAGCCTGGTCTACATAGAGAGTCCCAGGACAGGTGGGTCTAAAAGAGACCCTGTCTTAGAAAAAAATGAAAAATGTTTCTGATCCATTATGAACCCATACATCTTTGAAATAATGAATAATACAAATTGTATTATTGTGTGATAAAATACTTAAGTGACAATAGAATTTATTCTCATAATTGTTTTAATAGCTTTTGTATAATCCTCATTGCTATTATGAGATATAAAATGTATTTATCAAATCTGTAATCATTATGCCAAAAAATCTGAATTACTGTAATATTTTGCATATTGTTAAAACTGTAACTTTAATTGTAAAAAAAAATTAAAAAAAATATTTTGTTTATTTAAAAAAAAGACAAAAAATAAAATAAAATAAAGACAGGCACAATAAAAAAATTATCTTGAAGTAAACTTTCATCTTAAATACATGTTATTATTGTAAAAATACAGTAACACAGGGACACAGCTACTGTACCACTAAAAACGAGACTGTGAACTTGTACCTAGTGTATAACATTTGCTGGATTAATGGCGTGCATCTTCAATCAGAGTGTGTATATAATATGTGCACATATTCCTTAAGACATAAAGACCTTTATGATAAGATAAACACCAAAACTCAGAGGAAAATAACAACACAGAGGAACAGTCCAGGCTGAACAATGGGATGGTCCCAACTAATATATCAGCTGTGGTTATTTTGCTCCCTTAAGCTCTTTGGGTATGGCCCTAACATTTGTAGTTTTGGAGGTGAACGCAAGTTAATGGACACTAGATAGAGGAGTTTTTCTTTTATTGCCACAGCACGCTATTTTTATAGCATAGTGTTTGTTTTTTTATGTGTATGAGTATATTGCCTGTGTGTATGTAAGTGCACCATGTCGTGCAGTGGCCAGGGAAGTCAGAAGAGGGTGTTGAATCCCCTGGAACTAGAGTTATGAATGGTTGTTAGCTGCCATGTGGGTGCTGAGAATTGAACCAAGGTCCTTTGCAAGAGCAGTCAATGATCTTAGCTTCTGAGCTATCTCTCCAGCCTCCACAGTGATTGGTTTTAACACAACAGAACCCCAGCAGTAACTGACCTCCCCATCTTCTGAATAAGTGAGCAGTTGAGTAACTATTGAAGTCATCATCCTTAAACACATCCAAATAAGCAATGTTGGGCTTCTGGTTTGCTCAAAATGATGATGAGTTTCATTGTGATCTGGAGCTTTGAAGCAGTATTTGACATCCTTTTTCCTTACAGCTCTCACCATTCAAGCACCACAGATTAGGTAAAATACTAGTTAGACTGGATCTAGCTTGCCCCTAGTTCATCACTATATGAATGCAATGGTTAGATTTTTTTCTTTTGGGGGAGTCTCTGTTTGGCTGATTATTACTGTTATTTTAATACCTGGTACTTATGAAGGGAGTAAGTACTTAGAACTGTGCCTCTCATGAAAGGAAATCCCATCTAAGAAAGGCACATTTCTCGACAGAGCTGTGTCACACCATCTTTTGGTTACTTTCTAGAAAGACAAAATCAAGCTTCAAATGATAACTTTTAAATTGTATTCTCAAGTGTCATAAATGTGAGAGAGTACTGTATCATAACTCTGTAAATGTCAAATGCCTTTTACCTATGTTATGACTTGTAAGAGTGACTATGCTTTATCAGAGCTCTCTTTTTGATAGTGTCTCATGTAGTCCAGACTGGCCCCAAACTTTCTACATAGGTGAGAATGACCTTGAACTTCTAATCTTGCTTCCACCTCCAGAGTCCCAGAATTACAGGAATGTACCACAGTTTATGCTTTGAATTTTGGTGGTGGTTTGTTTGTTTTTATGTTTCTGCAGATCAAACTTTAGGCCTCATGCATGTTAGGCAAGCACCCACTAACTGAAGTGCATCTCCAGCCCTCAGAGTGGTGTTAATGATGTGTCTAGAAATTTTTTGTTCAGATGACAGTTGAAAGACTAAAATTTTAAAATGCTGACAAGGGGCCTGGAGATGGCTCAGAATTTAAAAACACTCTCTGTTCTTGCAGAGGACCTGGGTTCAGTTCTCAGCACCCACATCAAGCAGCTCACAGCTACCTATAACTTCAAGTCCAGGGGATCCAACGCCCTATTTTGGCCTCTGGAGGAACTGAACCATGCACACGGTTCATATACATTCATGCAGGCTAACACTCATACACATAAAATAAAAATATTAAATAAATTATAAAAATATTTACTTATTTTTATTTTATGTGTACAAGTGTATTGCCTGAATGTATGTAAGTACACCTGTGTCATGCAATGCCCACAAAGGTCAAAAGAGGGCATCAGATGCCCTGAAACTGGAGTTATAGATGGTTGTTAGCCACCATGTGTGTGGTGGGACTCGAACCCAGGTCCTCTTCAAGAGCAGCCAGTGCTCTTGACCGCTGAGCCATCTCTCCAGCCCCAAAATAAGTAAATATTGTTCTTAAAGTGCTGCCAGGTACCAAAACAGCAACAAATAATACAGTAGCTAGTTTGTAAAGTTGGCTTTGTAAATCCTTCCCCAAATTCTGAATTTCTTTTACTTATTTCATGAGGTAATGAACAGCCCAATCTCCAGTAGCATTAATTTGGAGGACATTAAACTTGGAGGGAAAATGTAGTAAATTTAGTAATTCCTGAAGCATAGTTAGAAATTGCTGAGACTTTATATTTTTTAGGTACTGTTCAACATTTTTGTCACATTTAAATTGCATTATTTAAGCTAGCTTTAGTGGTTTTGTTGGCAGCCACTATCATCCTTTCTAAAAGGAACATTATCATAATTTCTAGCTGTGATCCACAGAAAAGCTGGCTGAGATGATATATCTGGTTTCTTGGTAATACATCATTTCTTTGATTTATCAATTACTTGATTCGTTGATTTCACGTTTTCATTCAATAGCCCATTGTGTGTCAGGCATTGGGCTGGGCCTCTGGGAGTCATAGATCAGTGATAGAGCAATTGAACATACAAAGGACAGTAGTGTCATCCAAGATACCTTCCTAGTGGAAGTCATACCTCTGTTTAGATCCAATGGATAAGCAGCAATCCAGGGAGAGGGGAGGGAGCACTGTGTAGGCAGCAGTCAGCAGACTAGTCATGACCCTTCCAGGGAACTGAAAGGAAAACATGTCCAAAGCAGAGAGTAGGAAGGGGAAAGGGGAAGATAAGGCTGCAGAAACGGCACAGGGGCCAGTTCATGTCTTCTCAGTCATTAGCACGCCAGGAGCTGGACTCTCCAAAACTCATGTTGAAACTCATTTGATTGCCTAGGGCTGAGGATGCAGCTAGTGTGGAGTGGTTGCCTAATAATGATAATCCCCTGGATTACATCCTGAGAGCCACACAAAAAAAAAAAAACTCACAACAATAACAACGAAAAAACCCCCACAAAGCTTCTTGCCTGAAATTCGAATGTCAGTGTGGCAATGTTGAGACGGGAGAGGGGCATTGAGAATAATGTACAATGTAATGAGTGTATTGTCTGCATGTATGTAACTACATCTGGTTGTTCAATGCCTGTGGAATTCAGAAGAGGGCATAGGATCCCCTGGAACTGTAGTTACAGATAGTTGTTAGCTGCCATGTGGGTGCAGGGCATTAAACCTGGGTCATCCGGAACAGCAGCCAGTGATCTTAACCACTGAGCAATCTCCCCCAGTCCATTTGTTTTGTCTCTGGCATAAGAAATAAGTGGATATTTTTTGTTTGTTTATTTCTGGGCACAAAAAGTGATAGGTTTTCAAATATGCTTTATTGATGCCTTTCTTTTTCTTTAGCTTTTAAAAATTATACCTTTGAAGACGAAAGAAAAATGAGGAAGAACCCAATAGAAGGATGCTTTTGGAAGCTTTTGTCAAGAAACTCCAATGGACTCTCACATGAACATTTGAAAATTGCCCTGTTCTGACTTTTTTCTAGTTCCCTGTCTAGAACTTGTAATACTAATTACTCTTGCCTTTACTTCTCCTTCACATCTCCTCTTCATGATTCAAGGACTTTCTTTTCCCCTTAGAGACAAGTTATGCAATTTGGGAGTCTTTTAGATAGACCTGCTGAAGGGGAACTCCAATTGCCTCACCCTGCATCCCTGTCCAGCATGGAAGAAGCCAGAGCGGTCTGCGTCCTGATTCCCTATTGGCAATTTGGGTAACCCTTTCAGCAGATGGTGTGATAAGAATAGGAGATAGGAATTGGCTAGGCAGTTAGGGTAAAAAATACCCCAAAGAAAAGTGGCCAGTTTCTTGGCTAAAATTCAAAATGTCCTTGGGCCTCTTAGCAACATACTCTGTTCCAAAGGCCAAAAATTTCAAAAGTATTTGGGTCTAATCCTTAAGACTTTAGGGTTACCTCTTCAGAGGGGGGAATGTTAGAGTAGCCAAAATCCCCATAAAAATAAATAAATGAAAGAAGAAAATAAAAAGAAAAGAAAAATGTGATGGGGAGATATGGGAGGTGTTGAAAGGGAGGAGTGGGCATGGATTTGATCAAAACACCTTATATACATGTATGAAATTCTCAATAAAGTTTTTGTAAAAGTTAAAAAAAATTATACATTTATTCATTTATTATTTATTTGTGTGAATGCATGTCACAGCACATGTGTGGAAGTCAAAGGAGACCTTGAAAGACTTTCCACCATGTGAGCCCTAAATATCAGTCTCGGGTTGTCAGACTTGGTGGCAAGTATATCTTCCTTAAGGGAGTGGATTAGCATGATAATGGTTTGTTATAGCTTCTGTTTGACCTCTGCCATACATGCTCACTTGCCCTTCTTCTTTCCATCATGTTATGATCCAGCAAGGGCCTTTCTTTATCAAATGCTGCTGCCTGACCTTGGAGTTCTAGGCTCCAGAACCATGAATTGAATCGGTTTTCTTCCTTGATAAATTTCATTCTCAGGTATCATATTATAGCAACAAAAACCACATTATCACAACAGGCATGGTGCCCAGATCAAGCAGTACTGGCACCATCTGGGTGCTTTTTTGGAAATATAGAATCTTGGGCCTCACTTCACACCTGGTGAATCTGAATCTCCATTTTCACAAGAGCCTCAGGGAATCTACTCATTTTGTAGGAACTGGAAGCACTGCTCTAAGACATATGATGATAGAATTCTAGCTTAGAGTATTTCTCCTGAGGGATAATGTCTTAGTTACTTTTCCTGTTGCTGTGATCAAATACAAAAGCAAGTTAAGGGAGACAGCATTTATTTGGGCTCACAATTTGTGGATGCCATCTATCATGGTGGGGGATTGTCGAGGTTGGAGGAGTTGGAGGGGGCTGGTTACATTGCATCCATAGTCATGAAACAGAGAGAGATGAATGAACGTTGGTGCTCAACTCTCATTCGTTTTTAACTCAGTCTAGACTCCAACTCAGTCCAGACCCCAATCCACAGAATGTTGCTAACAACATTCATGGTAGAACTTACCTCAATTAACCCAATCCTTCCATACAGATATGTCCAGAGACTTGTTTCCATGGTAATTCTAAATCTCAAGTTGACAATCAATATAAGTCATCAAAAGTGTGAATAACTAGTATAAGGTGTTTAGACACTGATGGTTGGCTAAACCACCAATATCCCTGTTCACTCTCACATTACTTTTCTATAGATACCAGGTAGTGTTGGATAGATCGTACACTTTCAGGAGTCATTGAAGCAGTAGAAAGTGTAACTGTTGGATGTTGGGATTAGGGGTAGATTAGAAACAGAGACCAAAGCTTTGGGCAGAGCAGAAGAGCACTTCTAAAATCTTAACCAATGTCCAGATCACTGTCTAACAAATCAAGTTTTCATGAGATTGTTTGGGGGAGAGCTACAGCTATAATTATTTGTGGTCCATTAGCCAAATGGGAAAAAACAACTATGGTTTTGAGATACTGGCTTTGAGGAATGAGTATCCATTGGAAAAGGGAGAGAATGAGCAGAGACACACAGTGTCTCTAACATGAAAGACACTGCAATAGAAAAGCATTGCTCTATTTGCTAGACAATTCTTCATAACTTTATATTTTAGTTTTTTATTTACTTCTTTATTTTACGTATATAGGTATATGTCCTGCAATGCCCATGGAGGTCAGAAGAGGGCGTTGAATCCCCTGGAACTGGAGCTACAGATGGTTGTTAGCTGCAATGTGGGTGCTGGGAAACAAACCTGGGTCCTCAGCAAGAGCAGCCAGTGCTCTTAATCACTGAGTCATCTCTCTAGTCCTCAACTTTATTTTTGTTATTGGTTTAAAAGTGTCTTGATGTACCAAAGGGAATTACACAACTAACAAAGTCATAATTAAATTTTTTCAGAATCATTATTTTTAAATCTTTATCAATTTTTAATTATAAAATAGAGGAATCATAAGCTCATTCTTAAAAGCAAGGAAAGATAAAAATGGAGAAAAAACTGTAATTTACCTTTAAAACAGTGGCTGTTAATTAAATCTATTTTCTGGGTGTTCCATACTTCTAGAGAGATTAAACATTTTGGTTTGAATATTTTCTAATTAATTATATATATATATATATAATATATGTGTGTATGTTTCTGTGTGCACATATGTACACAAACTGCTTTCTTCACATATTTTATCACAGTATTTTTTGTCATTACATAATTTTTGCATCATTTGGATGTAAAATCACTCTGAAGGTTTATGAAAGATAGTTGGACTTGCAGACGTGCATTTCACAGGTCTTATATTTTCTACCTATACAGGCAAGCCTCTCATATTAAATCACACAAAGAACTGTTCAACCTCTCTTAGTACAACCCACTACTTATCTCATTGGGGAGCAAGCAATCTCATCTTTTCATTGCCAGCAAACCCCAGAGTTGCTGATTTAATTCAGTGGCTATTTGCAGAACCTATTTGTAGATGCAAACTTGCCCTTTTATTCTCACCTTAAGAGCGGTAGGCAGAGATCCTGTGCCAAATAAACCACCACCACTATCACCACCACCAAACAAACCTGTGTTTCCCATCTGCCTTCCAGTGACATTTCTTTGGAACTAGAAGCATACCCTTCTCTCCCATCAAAAGGTAGCTAGCCTTAGATGAGAGAATCATTGTTTTCCTAGAGCATAGGAATAAAACAAGACAAGTTAGTAGTTAAATTGCCTAAATGAGCTGAGCAAGAAAGAAACTGATTTCACTGATCCAGTAAAGCAAAACACATTTATTTATCACACAAATGAAACCTATTCACTCAATGAGGGTCATTTTCAGAAGAGAATTTGGGAAGGATTTACTATTTCCAAGGACCATCTTATGTGGAGGGATATAAAGCACACCTAAAAGGCATTTTTAAAAAAGTTGTGAATGGTAAAGTGAATGGTACATGTTCAGATATCTCTTTGTAATAAGCTCAGGAGAGCATTCCAATGTTGAATAACTGGTCTCTAGAATAAGCTGTTTTGATCATGGCCATAATTAACTTTTTGTTGCTGTGATAAAACACCATGACCAAGGCCATTTATAGCAGAGTTTATTTGGCTTACAGTTCCAAAGGGGCAGCAGTCTAGCACAGCAGGGAGGCACTGCTGCAGAGGTGGCCAGAGCAGAAAGCTAAGTGCCTACATCTAAAAGGCACAGGAAACAGTAAAACTGGAAATCCTGCAAGGCTTGGGAACTCTTAAAGCCTGCTCCCAGTGACGTCCTTCCTCCACCATGGCCATACCTTGTAAAGGTTTCATGACCCTCCCCAAACAGCACCATGAATGGGGGACCAAGTGTCCAAATACGTGGAGCCTACGGGAGACATTTTTATTCAAACCATCACAGTGGGTTTAAAACATTAAACAAATCCACTAATTTGCATTAAACATTTGAATTCATTCTGCAGAGCTGCATCAAAGTATTTGCTCGTTTATTTTTCAAACATAGAGCCATTTACTATTAGTGATCACACCAGCAGTTCTAACAACTAGACCCCACCAAATACAGGTCACAGTATACCATCTATTTTTTAAATGCTAGTTTAAACATGCATAGCGGCATGCTCCCAACACCACAGTATGACACTGGGTTAATCATTGTCTTAAAGACAACCTAGGAATGCATTATGAATCAGATAATGTTTGGAATTATATGATCTAATACAGATTTGCATTTATATTTGTGATAGTTAATCTTGTCAGCTTGATGGGATTTAGAATTACCACAGAAACAAATCTATGGGTATGTCTGTGATGGATTTTCTAGATTAGGTTGGACATGAGAAGATGTATCCTAAAAGGGGGTGGCACCATTCCATGGGTTGGAAAAAGCTAGTTGAGCATCAGAATTCCTCTATCTTTACTTCCTAATTGTATATGTTATATGGCCAGCTACCTCCAGTTCCTGCTGCCATGACTTCCACATCAGATAGTCTGATCCCCTGGAAGTATAAGCCCAAATAAACCCTTCCTTCCATAAGGTGCTTTTTCAGGTATTTTGTCATAGTAACAAGGCAAGTAGTTAATACATCATTCATTGCTCATTTACTGAGTTCCGACCTTATGACAGATGATTCATTTCCAGGATACTTTTGTTAGACTAGGGCAAGTTATTTTACATACCAACATGTTTTTCCTGTGTACTCCACCATTTGGAGTACCTACCTTCGAAGTTGTGTACATCTTCACCTAGTTGCCAATATGATGCATCTATGCAACTGGAAATGAAAAAGGTTAATTTCTGGTTTGTACTGTAGCCTTTCCGTTCCTAGCTAAGCAAGGAGAAATGACTTGATCAACTCTCCTTGTAGATTTCCTAATTGGTATGTGTATTAGTCAGGGTTCTCCAAAGAAACAGAACCAGTAGAATGAATATGTATAAAGATTTATCAGCTTAGCTTACAGGATAGAGTCCGAGTAGTCCAACAATGGCTGCACCACACTGGAGAGGCTGAGAATCCATAGTCACTCAGTCCACAAGGCTGGATGTC
>NW_008344634.1:1023720-1025220 GCF_000622305.1 Nannospalax galili
TGGCCCCTGCTCAGCCTGCTTTCTTATGCAACACAGGCCCACCTGCCCAGGGGTGGCACCACCCACAGTGGGCTGGGCCCTCCCACATCACTCATCAAGAAGATGCCCTTCAGACATGGCCACAGGCCAGTCCAATAGAGGCAATTTCCTGATTGAGGCTCCCTCAACCCAGGTGTGTCAAGTTGACACTAAAGCTATCCAGCACAGTATGCTTGATGATATTTGCTAAAAGAGAGTCATTATGTATGCAATGCTTTTGTGAGGACCTCTTATTAGTTACATTAACCCCACCAGGAGTCTGTGGATTTCTAGGGGACATGGTGGTGCATGTCTTTAATCCTAGCACTTGGAAGGCAGAGGCAGGCCAATCTCTGTGAGATAGAGGCTAGCCTGATCTATACATAGTGAGTTTCAGGTTATCTGGGACTACAGGGAGACTTCGTCTAAAAAGAAAGATGATATTTTGTCATAAATAATAATTTATTCTTTTGTAAGTGATATGCCCCTCTCCGCGTAGCAATGAAATATTTTGTATGTTGACTGAGATCAATCACCCCACACTAATTCTGTAATTCCCCAAGGACAGAGATCATATCTTGTTTCTCTTCACAACAATACTATTCCAAGAGTAGCACTTGACATCCAGAAAACATTCAATAAATGTTTAATTCATTTTAAAGTGTTTGCATACATAACATAGCTTACTCATAAATGGCCATAAAGTGTTTGGATAGAGAAATCTGTGGAAGATCATACCAAACAGCTTCTAACCACAACTCTTACAGCCAAAGAAATGGTAAAAAACCATGTTAAATGATAAGGCCTTTAGAAAATAATGAGTTTTAAGAAGAAAATGTTCTTTCTCTAAATGTTTGTCAAACTTTAAGGTACATATGCACATATGGGGATTTGGGGAACTTGTGAACATGCAGATTCCAATAGTGCATATTTGGAATAAGCCCTGAGATTGGTCTTTTCTTTTTAAAAATATTTTATTTACTGTTATTTTATGTGTATGAGTGTATTGCCTACATGTCTGTAAACGCACCCATGTCATGCAATACCTGAGGTCAGAAAAGTGTGTCGGATCCCCTGGAACTGGAGTTACCGATGGTTGTTAGCCACCATGTGGGTGCTGGGAATTGAACCCAGGTCCTCTGCAAGAGCAGCCAGTGTTCTTAATTGCTGAGACATTTCTCCAGCCCAGATCTTTGATCTTTTTTCTCTCTCTCTTTTTCTTCTTCTAACTCATTCTCTCTCTCTCTCTCTCTTGAGTTACCGATAGCCACCATGTGGGTGCTGGGAATTGAACCCAGGTCCTCTGCAAGAGCAGCCAGTGTTCTTAATTGCTGAGACATTTCTCCAGCCCAGATCTTTGATCTTTTTTCTCTCTCTCTTTTTCCTTTTTCTACTCATTCTCTCTCTCTCTCTCTCTCTCTCTCTCTCTCTCTCTCTCTCTCTCGTGTGTGTGTGTGTGTGTGTGTGTGTGTGTGTGTGTGT
>NW_008344634.1:1026335-1030742 GCF_000622305.1 Nannospalax galili
GGATGAAACACAGAAATACAAATCCACAGGAAGGTCTTGGAGATTCCAAGCAGTATTTGCTTGCTTAGTTGTTCATTTTTTTACTCAAATACATACTTTGGCATATCTGATTAATTTTACAAATGGCCTTCAGAAAATGAGAAAAGAAAGATCTATGCTTGGTTTTTGTTATGAATCTTTCCCCTTTACTTACACTTGTCATGGAATTTTGATCATCCAAGCAGTATTTGCTTGCTTAGTTGTTCATTTTTTTACTCAAATACATACTTTGGCATATCTGATTAATTTTACAAATGGCCTTCAGAAAATGAGAAAAGAAAGATCTATGCTTGGTTTTTGTTATGAATCTTTCCCCTTTACTTACACTTGTCATGGAATTTTGATCAATTTCACCTTTTCTTGTAATTTACATGCACATTGCAGACTGAACTTATAGGCACACAGGGACCTTTTTCAGCTATGTCAAAACTCCCAATACAATATTCTACAAAATGTCTTCTCTGGATGCTTAGTTCTGACATCTACTACTTGAAAATGAGATTCCATGTCTTAAAGGACAAAAGTACAACAATTTCACTTAGGTATCTTAATTGGACTTATTTTTTATTCTGGGGTCAGGCAAAACTTTGTTCCATCAAAACAGAATAGGTATCTTGATAGTCTGAGCAAAGGAAGCTGACTATGTAGAGAAGTACCCGAAGAAAGCAGAAAGAAAACAGAAAGTTCCATATGTTTTGTTTTGTTGAGACAGTCTGGATATGTTGTCCAGGCTACCTTTTTCCAGCCTTATTCTCCTGAGTAGCCTGGGAAAGTGTGTAGTAAGCCCAGCTGGAATGGTCATTTTAAAGTCATGTTCCTGCTAAGTTGGGGACAGAGAAGTAACAGATCAGTTAACACCTGCTATTTCAGGTTGCCTCTTTTGTGTTAAGACTGAAGCTGAGGGAATTTCATTATTGTGTCAAATGCAATTTCTCTTTTTGGGAAATTTGAGTGGTATCCTCATCCTGATTTCTTAGTTTAGAACAAAATGTAGTTTCAGCTCAGTAAAATGGAATTTTAGCACCAATGACTTCATTTTGGTTTTTATATGTTAGGACCTAGTGCAAGAGATTAAAACAAAAGAATGATTGACCTATAATTTTTATTTAACACATGGTTTACAGATTTAGGAAACACCTTTTACTCGCATTTATTTAGCACATTACTACATACAGATTTTGATACATTTGAGCTGGAGATATCATTCAAATGGTAAACTGGTTGCCCAACATACATGAGGCCCCGGGTTCCATCCTTAGTATCACAACCAAACAACACAATTTCTGAGAAATTCTGTGAGGGAGAAACAATTTTGTTCAATGCCACGTTTCTTAACATTTTATGAAATGGTAACTTTTCTACTAGTGTGAGCTACGGAAATAGGATGAGAAGGAAATCTACCTGAGGAAATGAAGAGGACCTAAGGCGAGAGAAGAGTGCACAGGGAGCTGCTCTAAGATGATAGTACATGGGTCAGTGGAGTCTCTGCTGGGATGTGAGCAAGGTTGGAAAGCTGGGGAAAGGTCCCTGCTCACCAAACCTATAAACTCTCCCATTCTTACTCTAGTGAATCCATGACAGAAGAACCATCTTCGAATTTTCTAGGGACAATGACCGTACTCCACATAATTACCAGTAAGGCTCAGGACCAGCTAATCTAGGTCCTTTGAGTATAGAGACAATCTTTTATACTTGGTTTACTGTTTCCTGTAGCACTCTTATGCTTTGCCAAAAGCTGTGCTTATGGATGTCAATTCATGTACATGAGGGGAAAAAAGTCAAGAAGAAGGAAGGCAACTACAAGCCTAGAACTTGAGAATTTTCTAGTTTTTAAACTTCAGCCAGTTTTTTACTTTGTTGGTTAGCATTACCTGTGTAGCAAGTAGGCTGCATGTTGGGGGCGTGATGATGTGTACCTTCCCTTCTCTTGGGAAGTTTGGAATGTAATATATAGAGAGAAATGTCAATAAAATTGTATAAATATTTAAATACAAGGTATAATGAGTTTACTGTCAAGAAAAACATGGTGGTGTTAGCCATGGAAATGTTTAAGCTCGTATGTCCTTGGGATGAAGGATGCCTTCTCTGAGCCAATGATGCCTTTGAGAGGCAATGGGAAGGGGTAAGGGAAGGATGCTGTTGGAATGGAGGAATTTTCAGGCAGAGAAACGGGCCTAAGTCATAAAGAGGAAGACTTTCAGACTGGGGTAAAGGACTGGTAAGGCAGGCCAGGACTTGATTATTCAGGGACTTAGAGGGAAAGTTAGGAAATTAATCATGGAGTCAAGGCCAAGATAGCCATTTCGTGCTATTTTTTTTTTTTGTCAATGTGAGTAGGATGACAAACATGTAAGTTTTCATTCACTCTTAATTCTCTTGTGTTTCTTAAAGCAGGAGAATCTTTTAATTTTTATTTATTATTTTTATGTATATGAGTGTATTGCTTGCATCGTGTTATGCAATGCCTGCAGAGGTCAAAAGAGGGTGTCAGATTCCCCTGGAACTGGAGTAACAGAGAGTTATTAGCTGCCAGGTGTGTGCTGGGAATTGAACCGGTCTTCTGCAACAACAGCCAGTGTTCTTAACCATTGAACCATGTCTCCAGCCCCAAAGTAGGAGAATCTTGATGACACCTAGTTGTGAAGATACACTACTAGGCTGGGGGTGTGGTTCAAGAGTAGAGTACATGTGTAGCATGCATGACGCCCTGGGTTTGAAACCCACCACCAAATAAACACATAAATATATTAAAGAGATATTATATATATTTATTGTGCTACATGAACCTCTCCTTTCACTAAAACAATAATAAAATAAATATTTTATCTGATACTACAGTGAAGCTTTGCATTCACTAAATTAGGAATTTCTATGCCCACTACTGTTAAGACAATTTCCTTATAATTTTTCTAGGAAAAGTCAGATTATTATTAATTCTGTCCTAAGCATCGACTTTATGATATAACTTGTCTGTAAGGGGTACCCCTGCCTTTAATGATTAATGTAAGAAATATTAAATATTAGCCTTGTTTTCCAAACCCTGTAGAACTTGGAACTTGGTTCATGACAAGGAATTCTAATCTTTAAATTCCACCATACCCTGTAAGAATTTTGTGTAAGGAAAGTCCCTGATGTTTTCCTGAGCCTGATGGCCTGGGTTAGGGGAGCTCGTTTCCCTCTGAGCCAATTCTTTTAAACTAGCCAACTGGTAAAGACTGTGAGGTTGGACCCCAGCCAATATGGAAAAGACACAGTTCTCTTGCATTGGGATAAAAGATATCAAGCTTCCAAGTCCTGTGTGCTTATTAGATCTGACTAATGATGCCAAGACACCCTTTTGTAAAAGTACAATCTGCTTTGCTCAGTGTTCTTTGTGCAGTACTGCTGTGGTGCTTGGACCTTGGATTTTATTTCTAACACTAAGATCATAGTATTTTCAGAAATCTCAGAGCATCAAGTACTGGATTTGCAAGGAGGCTCTCTTTTTACATCAATTTCCTTCTAACTTTCCTTTTTAACTATTTCAGGCACGTTAAGAGTTAAATTTTTCTAGACTGCGTCAGAGTATTTTATTGTCTCGTAATAATCTCCTGTATTTTCCACCACTAGTAAAAAGAGATAGTTGGAGTCACACAAGGTTAGAATATTAAAGTGCAGAAACCACTTTTGTTTTGACATTTAATTTAGAACAATAGATCTTTGTATCTGCTTAAGTTGCTCAATCACATTTACATGTTTATGCGAAGTTAACTGCAAACAGCAAGTTTTACTCTATGAATCTGTGTGGTAGTATTAGAGAGCTTGTTGCAGAAAAGTGACAAATGATGTTTCATTGAGAAAGAGAAATGATCTAGTTCTTTGTTATAATCCCAGATGCAATAAGAAAAGGGAACAGGCATGATATCAGGAGTTTTGGAAGTTGCTCACAGTCAGAAACTGATTAAGAATACATAGATGTGTGTACAACTTCCAAAAATGAATTAGGAAATCAGTGAGATTTCTTTTTATCACATATGCGTAGATATACAGCCCTGAAAATGTGCAGAGGGCTTTTTGAAGTAAGAGACTTTTAAGACAATGGATTGGTTGTAACAAATTGGACAGCATAAATGTTAGAAATCATATGCAGATCATGGTAAAGAGGATATGTGCCTTCCTTTTCTTTCTTCCCTTTTTCTTTGTAGTTGTAACATTTCCATGTGGTTATTTTCATAGAGAATCCTTATGTCATTTTCTTATGAATGCAAATAAACTCATTGCAGCACTGAAGTGAATGGATTCTTCTAAAAGGAAAGTGAAAGTGATTTTTTTTTGGGTCTTTTTTTCTTTTTAAGACAGGGTCTGCTGGCTGTAGGCCGCTGGGTTGGG
>NW_008344634.1:1031228-1044149 GCF_000622305.1 Nannospalax galili
AGAGAGGGTGTGTGGTGTGTGTGTGTGTGTGTGTGTGTGTGTGTGTGTGTCTGTGTGTGTGTGTCTGTGTGTGTGTGTATGTGTGTCCTGCCACTGTTTTAAACTGAATTGTTTTCACTAGAGCTTCATTTGTGAAACTCCACAATTACTGGAAGTACCCTTTGTCCTAGCAAATTAACTCATTGCCAGACTCTTTCTTGAATGCCTTTTTCATGGAATAAATGTTCAAAACAAGGGCCACACCCTTTTCCTTAAGAATGTATTTATAACCTGGGTGTGGTGGCACATGCCTTTAATCCCAACACCTGAGGAGCAGAGGCAAGCATATATCCCTGTGATGTAGAGGCCAGCCTGGTCTACATAGCGAGTTCCAGGCCAGCTGGGGTTACAGGGAGACCCTATCTCAAAAAATCAAAAACCATTTTTAAAAATAAAATTTAAATACTACACAAAATCAACAGTTCTGGTTGATTTCCTTTCAAGTAAGGAGTATCTGGGGCTTCAAAGCCATCCATCAGAGTAGGCAAGGTGAACTCTGACCCTGTTTTAAGGGGGGAACAAATTGGATAAATTTTCAGGTCCTTACCTGTGGGGACAGGGCTTGTGAATGTGATAGGACATCACTCCCATGATTAAATCATTCTGTATGGCAGAGAGTTTGCAAACTATTTTTTAGTTACTCCCAAAGAAGATTGTCCTGGGTGGACCTGATCTAATGAGGCAGACCCTTAAAGGAAAGTGGGCCCTTTCTGAAAGAAGAGATTTGAAGGGGGGCAGCTCTGCTGTCATTGGCTTATGGTGAAGGCTGTAGAACAAAGACTGGGGAGTAGCTTCTAGGAGCTGACAGGAAGCCTCTGTGCCAGCAAGAAATCAACAACCTTAGTTCTTAGTCGCCAGGAAAGAAATTCCTCCAACTATTTGTGTGTGTGTGTGTGTGTGTGTGTGTGTGTGTGTGTGTGTGTGTGTGTGTTGTATGCATAAGTCTATGTAGGTATATGGGGGGACAAGTATGTGGGGCTGGTGCACATGCCCATGTATGCAGTACACACAAAGAGGTAGCAGGTAGTGTGGGTATCATCCTCTATCATTGTCCGCTTTATTGTGTGGGTACGTTGTGTGTGTGTGTGAAAGGTAGAAGTTGTCACTGAATGTCTTCCTCAACCATCTGTTCACCATACTTTTTTGAGACAGGGTCTCTTATTGAATCTGGACGTCACGGATTCATTTAGGCTGGCTGGCCAGTGAGTGCCAATGATCAGCCCATTTAGCTTCCTCACCACCAGGATTTGGATTATAGGCTACTATGCCTGGTTTTTTACTTGAGTGCTGGGGATCCAAACTCAGGTCTTTATGCTTGAGCCACAAGCACTTTACCCACTGGGCCTTCTCCACAGCCCTCCACCAACAAGCTGAATGTACTGAAAAATGAATCTTTATCCATTTGTGTCTCCAGGGAGGATCTAGTCAGTGGAATGCCTTGATTTCAGATTTGTGGGTTCCTGTCTAGGAAATCTGGACTAAACTACAGAAACTGGAGCCAGTAACTTTACATTGTTGGAAATTTGCTTATGGATATTTGTTATACATGAACAAAAAATAATGTGTCCTGATTTTATTAAATAAGTGACTTGTTCAGGCCACTGGATGACAATTTCTGAGACAATTAATTAGTGAGTTAATGAGTAACTCTCTTTGAGGGTTGACTCTAGCACTACTCCATCAAAGTAAATAACACATCAACCTCTGTGTTCAAACCCCTTTTCCTGATACAGATAAAAAAGAAGTTAGCTATGAGGTAACTGAGAATACCGCAGCTGCATCTTAGTTGCTATCTCTTGAAGACCAGAATGTTCTTGTGGTTAAACATCTTGGAAGCAGCAGTGAGGTCTTTCCTGCTGTATCAAAAACTAAGGGACCAGGGTTTCAAAGGTATGAGGACAGAGGTTTCCCCATACCTTTTCACAAACAAAGGAACTGCATCCTCAGATCTGTCATCATTATCACTTGCATTGTTGTTTTGATACCCCCTCCCCATCATGGCCTTTTCCAGACTATCATGGGAAAATCCTAAACACAGAATTCAGTTCACCATGATATAGGAAGGAAAAAGGGTCCCCTTACCCCTTGAGTATGCCGTCCACCATATAAACTTTAAAATCCACAATGCAGAACCCACCTGAATGTCCCCTGCCTTGGGGAAGCTCAGTCCAATCTCTTTGCTTAGCTTTGCTAAATTTCTGGTTCAACTGCCCAGGACTGTTGATTAAGTTTGTTCTTCAAGAAGATTAAAACCAACTGAAAGACCACTGTAACAGTCTATAGCCTAAAAAACTAAGAAACTTACAAGTTTTTCATGTGTACACATGCATTCATGCCAGTGTGGTGTCTATGTATGTCATACATATTGGTGGCCAAAGGATATGTGGTACCCGGCTCTACTATTCTATGCCTTATCCCTCTGAAACAAGGTCTCTCACTGAAGTGCAACTAGGCTGCCTGCCAGCAAGCTACAGCAAAATCCTCCTGTCTTCACCCTCCACAGTTGTGGGGTCACAGGCATTGATGATGCCTGGATTTCTTTGTGGTTGCTAGGATCCAAACTCAGGACCTCACACTGGCTCAGCAAGCACTCTAACCTACCGGGCCATCTCTCCAGCCTCAAGAAACTTAACTTTTTCAGTCAAAGGTCTTAAAAAAGCTATTCTGTCACCTACCTTTTTTGAGCCTTTTGCCTTTATTCTCTTTCCTTCTCATACTGCTTGGTGAAGGTAAAGCTTTGTTGGAGCTGCCCATTCAATATTTTAATCAATTTATCAGATGAAGCAGCTCTGGATGGTTTTGACAGACAAGCAGAAAAGTGGGAAGCTAACTCAACTGACTCCTGGCTCTGAAATTGAATAGTCATGCAATCTCAGAAAGAAAAGGAATTACTTCTAGGATCCTTGTTCTCCTTCCTTATAAAAACAAGATTGTATGATATACTGAGGCTCCTGAGGGCAAGAGATCATGAAAAAAAGTGTTTCAAAGACCAAATTCCCCCTCTAGAATATACAGACAATGGAAATATTCTGCTGTATTCTGGCCAGTTTAATCAATTAGCTTCAAAATTTGTTGTGTATGTATATGTACCTCTGTGAGTATGTGTATCAGGGTCAGAGGACAATCTCAGATGTCATTCCTGAGGCAGATCCTTGGAGCCAGGATCTCTTACTAAACCTGCAACTACTGAATAGGCTAGATGGGCTGTCCATGGAGCCCTGAGATTCTGTCTTTGCCTCCCTAGTGTTGAAATTACAAATGCATGGAGCTACTGGATTTGGTGTTTGCCCTGCTGGTTTTCAGTCTTGTTTTTTTGCCTCCCTAGTGTTGAAATTACAAATGCATGGAGCTGTGCCTACTTTTTTTTTTTTTTTAAATGCGGGTTCTGAGGCTCAAACTCAGATCCTCCTGTTTTAAAGCCAAACATTTTTTTCTAGCTCAGCTGACTCTTCAGTTCCCAGTTATCTTTTTTTGTTGTTGTTTATTTTGGTCTTTTTTGAGACAAGGTCTGCCAGTCCCAGTTATCTTTAAATATTTTCACACCTGCAAAACTTTATGACATACGAGTTGGGTAGGGAAGATATGAGATGCTGGATATCAAAATCCTCCTGTTTTAAAGCCAAACATTTTTTTCTAGCTCAGCTGACTCTTCAGTTCCCAGTTATCTTTTTTTGTTGTTGTTTATTTTGGTCTTTTTTGAGACAAGGTCTGCCAGTCCCAGTTATCTTTAAATATTTTCACACCTGCAAAACTTTATGACATACGAGTTGGGTAGGGAAGATATGAGATGCTGGATATCAAAAGCCAGTACCATTTATCCAATGTAAGGACATCATCAATAGGCAGGTGTAAAGATGTGATTTTATTGAGATGCTAGGCAGGGGGTAGGTAGGAATACCAAGCAGGAAGTTTGGAAAACTGACATTTAGCTCAGTGAGGCACAATGTTCAGGAAGGTCAAGTATGAGAAGTTCTAGGAAGCTAGGATGGAAGGCAGAGGGGGGCTAGCCTAGTGGATAGGTTAGATGCACTAGTTCTCCCAGTCTCCATCCATTCTGTGTAGTACTGACTATCAAACAGTGAAAACACACACACACACACACACACACACACACACACATGCCCTTTCACCAGGCACTTAGTGGTAGGGAGGTGATTAGAACACAACCAGTTTAACCCTTGTCTTGACTGGAATAAGTGGGAAGAATTCCAGTCAGGCCCTTTGGTTCAGGGAGGGAAGAAAAGTCCTGTAAGTTTGTGGGGCGATGACCCATGCTGTTTGTGATGTCAGGGAAAATTCAGTGGGTGGTAAAAATTCCAGAGAAAAAGAACAGATTTCTGTCATCAATCCTTTCTTAACTGAATTTGCATCAGAGAAGTTAGTTTCCTAGAAAACTCCCCTGTAGGAAAGACCATGCTCAGTTCCAGTTTGGCATCGATATATCTATTGCAGGCTAATGTTCTGTTTTCTCAGATCTATTTTTCCTTTATCACATGCACTGGATTCTTCTCAATCTTATATCTCTTTCAGTGTAGGAGAACCTGTATTTACTTGATTTTTATGGAGGGGTAGCTGTTTTTAGGACAGCTGTGTCTTCCAATAGTTAGGGGACCAATGCTAGCATCTGACTTTGGAAACAGTCAGTGCTGCATCACTATCTTCCAAGTGCCTGGATGTCCAGGATGCTTGCTCCCATCGGGGACGAAGGTCTATGGATACAAGGACTGGGGAAGGGGGCACATGGGATAATTTAGGCTCATATGGCTCCAGGAAAGGGTTCACTAACGAGTCCCAAGCCAAGACAGTGAGTTGAATGCTAAGACCTACACTGAAGAGCAGTTGAATCGGACATGGGATGAGAAGAAATGGGACACTGAATGAGAGGCTCAGCTGATATGTGTTCATTGTTGGAAGTCGGCAGTGCAAAGCAGATCCAAACGGAATTCCTGTGATCTTTAAAAGGGCAGAGTTGGTCTGAATACTGATTTTTTTCAAGCATGCTTTATCAATTAAAGACAAGGTTTTCCTGATGATGTTTATTTCATAAATGTAATTATTTTCTAAAACATATTAAAATAGAAAACATGTTCTTTTGATCAATTTATACAAATAAAATACCAATATAGTAATAAAAATACTTAAAATATATGAAAAGCACCAGAACATTAGAGAAATTACACTGGCAACAATTCTAGGAATATATTTCTTATAATTATACAATAAAGTGCTATTAAATCCAGTTGAAATTAGTGGCAAGATATAAAAAGAGTTATGGTATTATGAAATTTGAGACTAGGTTTTCCAGCAATTGCATTTTAGGCTACTTGCAGATCAAGCTAATGATCTTTCTTTAATGTTTTCATGGAAAATGTATTAATTTCCATTCCCAAGTGAAAACAAAAAACTAAATGAAAATCCTTGGTAATTTTATCGTGAATAGGCAACAATACGATTAAAAGAAAACGACTGATCAGAATACCAATAATAATCATGCAAATGTGATTAAAGAAAATAAAATGAGGACAGAACAAAAATCAAATGTAAATATGTATGATTAATCAAGACAAGGAGAAACTTAAGATGCTTTTGATATTATGGTTAATTTTCAGCAATTCTGTTTAGTCACATTTCTCAAACACAAATGTTAACAAGATATGTTATTGAATTCAACTGACCACATAATCAAGCAAGGGTATTTTAGTGAGTCGACATAATTTTCTTATGAAACACTGAAGGGACACTGTTAGTACAGTACATTCCTCATCTTGGCTAATTAATTACTCATTTATCTGCTGAGGAATGAAAAACAGACCATTAGTTTGGGATGATATATTAAGGCCCTAAATCTACCATTTGGGAAATCACTGTGAACACACAAGGAGATACTGTGCACAGTACTTAGGGTGGACTGCAGTCTGTCTCACAACTGGAGGTGGCAAACTGAAATAGAAAAATCCAAATTAAGACAACGTATTACACTAGTGTCCTTTGAAGGTTTTTTCCTAAGCCAGTTGTCACTCTTCATAACTCAGCTCTGGCGTCAGCTTCCTCAAGATGACAGCCTACAACACTGCTCCCGAGAATTACCCCAACCATGGCTCAATTGAAACTCAATTTGTAGGCAGACGTTTGATTTTTCTTTTTTTGAGACAGGATCTCCATATGTAGCCCTGGCTAGCCTGAAACTCACCAAGATCCACTTGTCTCTGCCTCTCAAATGCTAGAATTATAGGCGTGCGCCACCATGCCCAGCCCAGGCAGATTTTTCTTTCATATAAAGTAGACACACATGTGAACCAAAAGGGACCAAAAACTGATCATGTTAATGATAACATAAACTAATTTCATTAGCTGCTGTTTCTGCAAGATGTGTATTTGTACGGATTTGGGAACCACACCAAGAGGTTATTAGTGTACCAAAGGCAGAATATCAAGTGGACCAAAGAGCCCTGGTGTGAGGAAGGATTACAGTTCATTAGGAGTGAGATTTTCCGTTCTCTAAACACAGAGTTGACACCTGAGCTATGTTTTGTGTTTTTATTTCCACACACAGATACTCCAGTATTTTCTAAGTTTCCTTCATGCAGATGATTTTAACCAGGAACATTTTCAAAGCCTAATTATACTGAGCATCTAAAACAAATAGGCTTTTTAAAAAAGTTACCTAATGACTTTCATTTAAAACTGAGGGTGAAGACGGCACAATTTCTGGTCCATAGAGAGACTCCTTCCCTGTGGAATGAAGGAGAAGGTAGAATAATAGAGGAGGTCTTTGTAACAAACCAGGCAAAAGGTTCAGTGTCCAGACAGTGGACAGCATGAAGCTGCATAGAATTGACTAGAAAGAGGGAATGTTGTGGAGACTCCTTCTGGGGATTACTAACAGAATTCAAAGAAATCCAACCATGCTTAACTTTCTGTATTTTATTGAAATGAGAATGTTCATTAAACAGCCCAGGATTCATGCTTGCTTGGCAGCACATACACTAACTTTCAAGTACTGTAAAAGCAAACTTCACCTTTCCATACCCACAGATTCAGAAACTTCTTACTGCAAACTAGAGATGTTCCATGGAATTCTATGAAGTCATGAAGAAACTTAAGAGGAAAAGCAAAATGAATCACAAATTAAAACACAGTGCCTTCAACAAGATAGAGGTACCATCCAGAGAACAACAGGACAGTTAAGAATCCTCATGTGGCATCAGGGGATGTACAACTAACCACAGAAAATTCAAGAACTAGAAACCTTCCTGCCAGAATCAAAGGAAAAGGAAGGCAAGATTGGAAAGATGCAGAAAGAAATAGAAATGGTTAAGGACATAACAGCAAGACCTCAGACCATAGGGAATGAATCAAGTAAGTGCCTTGAAAAAAGAAACAGTCCAGCTGCTTTAGGAGCTATGCCCTATAAAGAAGAAACTGAGGATCCCAAAGCCAAGCTTGTGCAAACAGAACTAGAGAAGCAACAACATGCCAAGGAATTTGAAAAGGAAATTCTTGCTACAAAGGCCACTACTAAACACCAAAAAGAAGTGGTAAGGCTACTAGGAAAATCTTAGAAGGGATCAACGGGCTCAGGATACCTCAATGATATCACAACATGATTCTCAGCCTTAATCTGTGCAGGGGGCGGTGGTATTGTAACAAAGCACAAGAGCTCTTACTTTGAAAAGTCAATAATATATAAGGCTGAAGGAGGAAATTTCTAAGTTAAAGCAACAAAATGAAGACCCAAGAAAACTAAACAATGAGCTAAGTGACAAACATCATCTTTCTAAGGAGGTTAAAAATTGGAAAGAAAACCTTTTAAAGAGAGGCTTATACAGCAGCAGCTTGTGAGATTCTCTAAAGTCTCCGGAAGTGACTGGGCCCCATTCTAAACAGACACAGAGCACACCTCAGTGTGGAGAATGGAATTTACAGGGTCCCGGGCCAAAGGATTCACCAAAATCTTCCCCTCTCACTTTTCTGGCACCCCAAGATCCTTGTTCAGAATGACTTTCTTCATGTCTGTACCCTAACAATGATGTCACTGTCCAACTTGATTTCAGTTTACTCCTCACTTTGACATTAGAATTAAAAGATGAAGGAACAAGAAATTTATTACATGATCTAAAATGGTGACAGCAATACCTTCTCACATGTGTAATGCTGCTAAAAGTTCATTGTTTTCATACATTCTAAATAATAAAGTTATTGATGAAAAAACAGCCTGGGATTAATAAAAGGTAGGCTGTTCAGGAACACTGAGAAACCAAGGCTAGAGAGGTCTGGCATTTAGATAGGTTCACATTCCAAAATAATATTGGCTATCATCTGGAAGTAGTTCTTAAAAGTTAGAAAGTCATGAGTACATAAATTATTGTTTAAGTACGTTTGCTTTTTCAATATACATTTTTAAATATAGTATAGAAAAGCTAGTAAGTCAGCTCAGCTAGTAATTCTGTTTTTAAGAAAAAGCAGATTACATTTTTTGGCTGCAACAAAACATGTTACTTATATGCTTTTCAGTTCAGCTAGTGTATTTACATGATAAAACTGCTTTAAAGCTATTCAAATCAAAAAGAATAAATTATATTTAAAATATTAATTTACACAATACATATACCTTTACTTACTTTCCTAACTAGCTAGAGCCTCTAATAATTAATGTCTCAAAGTATGTCTTTAATTGAACAATTTATTTTCAAGACAGGCACCCTTCCATGTGCTTCGTGTTTCCTTTTAGGAAACACGGATGTGCAATATTATTAGTAGCTGAGCTGAGAAGTTTTGGATCTGTTATTTTCTCCAAATAATGTATGAAGGAGCTATGTCTCTGAGCAGGCACCACCTCTTTAACTGTACAGCGAATAAAAGAAAGAGACAACAAAGGCAAGCAAGACCATTGTTAAGGCAAGCAACAGCTGCTGGAACCAGATAGAGCGCTGGAGTTGGTCTTCGAGTTTCCTATTGCTTTCTAGTAAACGATTGAGCTGAAGGGGAAAGAAGGAATGAAAGATTTATATCAATAAGACAATCTTTAATGATGGGAGTGACAAACTGGAATATCAGAGCTTCAAACACTGAAGGGATGGGGCCCATCTACTCTGATAGTTTGGGAGCTGAAATGCAAGGAGGCTTCCAATGGGTTTGGTAGACACCTGTGTCCTTGACACATTCTGAACAGTCTAATTTTCTAATTGACACAGAGTAGAGTGGATCACTTCTTGGAGGCCCAGAAACCCTTCAGCTACTTTTTATTCCCTTTGGTTTCTCTTTTGTTTTAGTGGTGCTGGGCATCAAGCCCTGGGCCTTGTCATGCTAGGTAACCACCCCGTCACTGAGCTATATGCACCCAGCCCCTTGGTTTCTTTCCAATTGAAATATACTATTTGGTACTCTCTCTACAAGACATAATTCTTTTGTAATCACCAAAGCACTTCATGCTTTCCTATTTGGTCCCTATTTCAAATTAAAATGGCCAGAGTTTTCAAAATATTAGTAGATCTCTACAAGCTATCTATCATTTCTGATTTGGATTTTCTTCATAATGAAGAGAGCACTTCTAGCCAGGTTTGGGGTCTCATGCCTGTCACTAGCACTTGGGAGGCTGAGGTAGGAGGAATGTGATGAGTTCTAGGCTAGCCTGGGTTACAGGGTGAATCCCTGTCTCCAAAAACAAGGCAATAACAACAAAAAAATCCCCAAACAATAAAAGAGGGGGTGGGGAGGGAGGGAAACAGGGAGTGAGGGATGGAAGTAGGGAAAGAGAGGGGGGAAGGGAAAAAAGGAGCAAATTTTTGTTGTGTCTATGCCAAAAGTTTTCCCTTATATTAGTGGAAGAAAGATAGATTTCTAGTACTGCTTAGCACTGGTGACGCGACTTAATTAGGAAGAAAGCATACTTACTTGCAGATATAGATCTTCACTGGTTTTATCTGACACATTAGAAGCATTGTCCTTCAGCACAAGGGTGTTTGGTTTGCTGCTCTCAACAGTGTGGCATCTTAATCTATGAAATTCAAAAGAAACAACATCTCAAAAGCTTTAGCAAGTCTTCTTGTGAAAGTTAAATTTAAAATACAACTTAAACACAAGATGCTATGTAAGAGGTGAAAGGTTTAATTCCCTCCTCTAGGTTTAGCTTCCAGTTTTTTTCACCAGTGAAAATGGAAACCCAGTGTTTTGCGCTGCTCACCAACCACTGAGCTACATACTCAGGCTTCCTCTAGCTATCTATCCAATGCATGTGCAGAGAACAGGAGACTGGACATTGCCCACTGTCCCAGAGCATTCAATTGGAAGTGTTTTTTATATATGGTGACAGAAATGTGTAAAGTGCAGAAGAGCCACAAGCCTCATTAGGGAAAGCCATAAATTCCTTAAAGTGTCTAACTGGCCCTAAATTGGCAGCCTGGCCTTACTCAAGCCTTATCAACTGGTCACTCCCAGGACTGAGAGAGACTGTTTGTGGAGCCCACCTTTAGTGCTATAGACAACTCACCCACCTGTCTGAGAAAAGAGACCCTCAAGGACACCAAACCAGAGCACTAATTCAACGCCCCACAAAGTGCAGCTGTGTCTCACAACTTTCAGATAAAAACCCCTGGTTTCTTTGTCTAGTTATAGAAGCTTGGTTCCCAGGGACAGCCTGTACTTCTCAATGTATGTTCTTTGAATAAAGGAAGATATATTCCTTGCCTGTTGCAGGTCTGGTTCTGGTTTCTTGTCTCTTACTCTATCTTTCCTTTTATTTTCAAAAAAATCTAACATATGGTGGCCCGTTTGGGGAAGGGTTTCGGGGGCCCATCCCAGAGGCCCCAGCCCTCTCTGGGACCTCTCCAAAGGCTTCTGGGCAGCTCTGGCCTTGGTGAGCATTGAGTGTTGGGGTAGCCTTTCACTCTCTTTGGCTCCCTTCCTCCTAATTCTCCTCTATACCTCCAGATGCTCTTTGCTCTGTCCTTTTTCTATCTCTAGCTAGACCTCCGGGTAGGGAAGCCACTTTCCATTTGTTTTGCCCTCACACACACCACCTCCGGAGACAAGGTAATCCAGGCCTGACTGAGGCTCCACCTATCAGGTCCCGGGGGCTCCGGGAGCTCCTGCCATTTGGGGGTCTCCAGGAGCCCCCTTCCATCCGGGGTCTTAAGACTGATGTAGCCTGAAAGCTCCGGGAGTTTTCCACTGGGCTCTCGGCTTTTGACTCCCCCACTGTTGTTTACTAGGATAGGGGTCACCCACTCCTAGACACCAGGTTCGTCCAGTCCCCTAGTCGCGTGGATCGGAACCCAGAGGGATACCTCTGAGGGGCTGGATCTAACCTCCCGCCTAGTCTCCCCCACCCATTAGGGGTTCCAAATTTTTCAGTTTCCTGGACGTATACCACAGGGGATCTAGTAAAGCTCTGGGAGCTTACCAAGGGAACCAACGACACTGGAAGAAGCCTGCCCACCATGGGCTCCAAATTATCTGTTCCAAAAGATACACCTTTGGCTTGCCTTAAAACAAACCTAAAAAACTCCAATTAGTAAGACTTGGATCAGCCGAACTTACTCGACCGCTGGTCCAAATCTGGCCTAATTACACCCCGGATGTTGCCGGCCCCAAATCGGCACCTTTAATCATAATGTTTTAGCAGATTTTAAAATTTCCATAAAACAAAAATGAAAAATGCCGTGAGATATATACTATCTTCAATGTTTCCCAGCTTTAGGGGTCGTCCCTCTCTCTGTAGTTCATATACTACCTATCAGAATCTTTTATATCATTAAAGCCTAAAACCCAAACCCAAAAGACTTAGCTACCCTCTAACCTCGAAATTTGACCCTGCTGACAGCCACCCTATAATCCTCCACAGGGGTCTGATCAACCCTAAACCCCAACTCCTAATCTCCCTCTTCTGTCTCCCTCCCCTTCTTTGGCTTCCCCATGCCTCCACTCCCCCAAGGTTCCCTTCCACCTCTCACATCCATCTCCTCCCCCAGAGTCTCTCTCCTTTCCTCCTTGTGCGCCCCCCCCCCCCAGCCCTCACTCTGTCAAATCCTGCCTGGCTTTCACTGACACACACAGTCACACTGACAAGCTGTAGGCAGTAGAGACAGGCCACTCTGTCCCCAATCAGCCTTCTCAGATTTCTTTCCCCTGCCACTTCAGACTTTCTAAGCTGCTGCTTGCTGGGAGCAGTGACTGGTGGACAGCAGGACAGCAGCAGTGGCCACAGAAGCAATGGCAGCATTGTGCCCTGACCTCAAAAGTGCAAAAGCCTCTTCTGCAAAAACAAAGACTTTGTTTATCTAACTCACCCCCACTGTGGCTCTTTTGTCACCTATGAGGTCCTTCAACAGATTTCCCCCATCCCAGCCTAAGGAATGGCTTACTGGTTTAGAACACTGTCTGCTCTTACAAAGGACCCAGGTTCAATTCCTAACACCTAAACTTTACGGGATTTTTTTCCTGACCTTTTCAATTCAATTCCTCTCTCTTAGTTTTATTTCATTCAATTGTTGATTGATTTTTAAAAGAAACTGTTTTAAGTTTTTCACTAACTACAAATTTATTTCCAGGTTTTCTGTCTCTTGAGAAACTGCTGTTCTCCAAGATTTAACTCCCATTCTGTTTACAAGTTATATTAATTATCTTATCTTTTGTTTAACTCAGATTCCATGTTCTTTCAATAAAATAATGCTACATAGCACTCTCTTCTAAAGCCAAACTGCTACTTTCTTCATGACTCCAGCTATGCCTGCTTTCAGATCTTAAAAAAAGATCTTCAATTTATTAAGTAATGTGTCTGAGGTATGCCTAGTTTTGTATAATTGTGTTATATGTCAGACAATCGTTTGTATGTTGTATAAAATCATGTCATGTGTTTCTATGTTTCCATGTGTTGAGATCTCA
>NW_008344634.1:1044209-1054594 GCF_000622305.1 Nannospalax galili
TCAAGATAATTTCAAACTGTGTCCACTTCAATATTTTTTCTTTTTTTATTCTTTTTATTGTGCACAAAATTATTGGTTTTATTTTTGGCATGCCTCATTAAAATACACTGTTACAAATTTACATTCAAAGGCCTTTTACACTTGGGTACCTAATCAATTTTAAATCTATTAAATAGTGTCTCTAGGTCTCTGGTTATGTAAAAATCCAATTTATTAAGTATTTTTTTGGTTCTGGTTTATTCTCAAAAGTTCTTAAGGTGTCCATTTTGTTTGTACACGGTCTACATAAATTCATGTTTCTTAAAAATAATTTACTTGCTGTCAAATTAACTTAAAATAAAGCCTCATACGAACTAAAGTTGTTAAATTAACTTAAAATATTTTTTCCAGGTCAAAATGTTTTTTCTTTAATACTTAATTCTTCTTCTATATTGTTTATCATTGCTTAAAAATATACTAATTTTAAGTAATAAGTGCTTCTATTACAGGAAAAATATTAACCATTTTACCACTATTGAGTCTTTATAGCCAATAAACAGATACATCAAGGTCCATACCTTTACCAAGCTTATATTGTACTCATATGTTTAAAATAGTTGTTTGTCTATCTATAGGTATGAGGGACTAAATATTGGTTATTTGATGGATTCTCACAACAAATAATGTTATGTCTCGGGGTATCAAAAATTTAATAAAAATGTTTAAGAAAAGAGAGTTGGAAGGTCAAAGTTAGTAAGGTTAAAATGGCTGGATATTTCCAGATTGGAAAGAATAATGAAAATGTTTAAGCAAGTTTGTTAAAGGTCTGAGTAAATTTATAGAAATACAAGGTTGTTGTTGTTGATATAATAACTACTGTTACAGCAAAAAAAAATTTTTCAGTCTACTTCTCTGACTTGTGCTACATACCTAGTCACAGTCTGGAATTAAATGGATACAAACAAGTACTGGAGTTACCTGTAACTACTAAAAAAATGTCCTTTTATGTTTCTCTGTATTATACAAGTGTTACTTTTGGTATTTTCCTTCACCCATAACAAAATAATTTGGCTCATAAAAACTAGGATTTACCTCCCAGAACCAAATGGTACAGTCCAAAAGAAAACAATTTCATTCCATGAGTTTGATCTAAATCCAGATCAGTTATTTCCTGCCTATAGGTATGTTATATGACCCACCCCACCCTCACTTCACCCATAAACAAAAACAGCCATATAAAAACTACACCTTTTTTCTTCTTTTCTTTTTCTTTTTTTATGTCTTCAGGGTCTGGAGACAGACCTGAGGGAATTAATTTGAATCCCTTTCCTGGGCTATGCCTACTTGATCTATAATGTTAAATCTTTTCTACTCACTGTTTATTTAAAATGTTTAAGTTTTTGTTCAAGTTTTATCCTCAGATTACACAGTAATTAAAGGTACCAGACTGGTGCAACTAACCTTCTTGGATGTTTAAAACCCATACTTAGAGGCCTATACTCATCCGGTCAAAGGGGTTTAAGGGACAGTTTTGTTCCTTGCCTTCCAAGGTCAACTAAGTCCCAAGGGAATATGGGGCATCTCTCAAAACGTCCTGTAACTGTGGTAGGTCACCTGTCCTCTTGTTCAGGGAGGTCATGGAGACCCCATTAGAGAGACTCAGGCCAGTGTCTAGTCTACAAGGAAGAGGGTCAACACAGGAAAATGTTTCTTCCATGCTTCCAAGCAAAGCCAGAGTCGAACAGGACCTCCTGACTTATCCCCACACAGATGGAACTGGTAAAAGGAAAGCCAAAGGATCCTACCAGGGGCTCCCCCAAAAGCCCGAGTGACCCCCGAGGGCCGCAGCCTCAACTGACCTTCACAATAAAACAAAAACTTAGTTTAATTTGGGCAAGTTATACGGTCTTAAACACTCCAAAGGAAAGTATAACCAAAAATTAAAATAATCAGTATATTTCTTTTGAAGTCCATAAAATTATGCTTCCCAAACATTAAACTTAAAAGTTCATATAAAATATTATTTACAAATTCCCAGTAAAATTTTGTGCCACCTGCAGCCAAGGGGGACAGGTCCACTATTGTTCTTATCAAAATTAAATAATAACTAAATTTCTTCTCTCTCCCTGCCTATAGAAGCCACCTGGGAGGAAGCTCACAATATGATTCTAGCCATTTCAACAGCTATCAAAGTACCTAAAAAACAAATCCTGAGTCCAGCTGTGACATCCAGGAAAAGAAAATGGCCCAGTGAATGGATGCTCTTGGAAGCCCCCATCAAGAAACTCTAATGAACTTTAATGTGGACATTTATTTCTCCTGGTTCCCTACCTAAAATACGTGCCTAACTACTCTTGTTTTACTTCTCCTTCATATCTCCTCCCAGACACCAGTCAAGGACTAACAGTTATATGCTTTGTATATATATATATCCACTGAAGGGGGACCCTGTTGCCACACTCTTCACCCCTGTTCAGCACAGAAGAAGCCAGAATGACTCGACATCCAAATTCCCTATTGGCACCTAGGGTTACCTCTCCAGAAGAAGGAGTTAGGGTAGAGACCCCAAAGGAATAATGACAAGTTCATTCCCAGATGAGGACTGGACTGGCCAGCTCATTTTCCCATCCCTTCCTTACACTATGCTTAGTTAACTATTGTCTCCAAAAATTCTTACAGAATCTCCTGACCAAGCAGCCTATACGACTGCCCAATCCTCTACCTGAGACCAAATTAAGTCTATGCTCCCACTCTGTGCTACCTGAGAACTCAGAAATCAAAAGTTCCCAGAGACGAACAGCCTGCTGGCCCGCTGTGGAGAAGCTGTGCCACCTTCACTGACTTACTCCTCTCTTCAGTCTGCTGAGGGATCTTCAAAGCAACCTCTGATTGATGCCTGGACCTGTCACCAATTGGGATTCCCTTACTGACACAAAAACTGTGACTTTAAGGAAACTTTATGTCTCATACCCAGGACTTAATCTGGTTTTTCCTCGCTGTACCTGTATCTTCTTATTTCCCCCAAAGCAATGTGCCCCTCTTTCCATTCTACTCCCTGCCCTCTCCTTTTTTTTTTTTTTAATATTCCCCCAGGGTCTGGAATGATGGAAATGTGTGAATTGCAGAACAGAGACAAGCCTCATTAGGGAAAGCCATAAATCCCTTAACATGTCAAAGTGGCTCTAAATTGGCAGCCTGGCCTTGCTCAAGCCTGGCCTTGCTCAAGCCTTATCAACTGGTCACTCCTGGGACTAAGAGAGACTGTTTGTGGAGCCCACCTTTAGTGCTATAGATAACTCACCCACCTGTCTGAGAAAAGAGACTCTCAAGGACACCAAACCTGGGCACTAATTCAACTCCCCACAGAGTGCAGCTGTGTCTCACAACTTTCCTATAAATCACCCCCCTCCCCCGTTTCTTTGTCTAGTTGTAGAAGCTTGGTTCCCACAGACAGCCTGTACTTCTCACTATATGTTCTTTGAATAAAGGAAGATCTATTCCTTGCCTCTTGCAGGTCTGACTCTGGTTTCTTATCTCCTACTCCTCTATCTTTCCTTTTACTTTCCAAAAATCTAATATATGGTGTTCAGTAAAATTTATCCAAATCTTTTTCAACTTGAAGACAGTCACCCTTTCTAGGAAAGAAGATGGTGTTTTATTTGGGTTTTTACTACCAAACCACTGGGACCTCTCCCATTTTCTAGGAGAGAACAATGATTCCCTTTAGATAGTAACAGAAAACTCAGCCATTAGGAACTGGCAAAACCCAAAGGAAAGCAAATGAAGCAATGTACACTTAACCAGACTAAGACCTCTCATTTTGAGAGTATTTTAAAAGAACTTGGAATTAATCTTTAATGCTTTTAAAAATCAGTCTATCTTAACATTTAAATTATTTCCCATGACTTTAACCAGAAATAATTCCAGAAAAACTCAGTAAAGATGGACAGTGCAGGAGGACCCTGAGCCCCAGGTCAACAGCAAAATCCAGGCTTTTAAACCAAATGAAAATAAAATCAACCAAACCTATCAGAATGTAGTTTTGTAATAGACTTTAAACATTTAAATGTGCAATTATTTCCTGTAAAACCCAGGTAGAACCTCCGCTTGGAGCCTGCCCTCCACCTGTATTCTCCCTGCCCTGTCTGAGCAAATCCCAGCTCTGACCTCTTTGAGCGTTCTCAGAACTGCTGTCTTGCATCAATTCCTCCAATGATCATTGAAACGTTTTTTAAAAACAAAGAAAACAGCAGCAGCAGCAGCAGCAGCAGCAGCAGCAAATTACCTCTCCCATGTAGGTCATGCTCTCCACCTCCCTGCTGTGCCAGGCTCATGCTGCAGTTATAGCTGTGCCCTGGCATGGCCCCTTGTTCTTTGTTTGTTTGGCAGCACTGGGATGGAACTCAGGGTCACACACAGCCGAGGCAGGTGCTCCTCTTGCACTGAGTTATCCCCCCCACCCTGAGTCTGTGTTTTTGTTTAAGCAGTGCTCAAATTTCTCATATTAGAAACCTCAAGGCAGACCAGGCATGGTAGGGAGCACTTGGAACGATGACCAAGGAAGATTGTCTCAAGTTCAAGGCTAACCTCAGCCACATAGTGAGACCTTGTCTCAAAAACAAAAAAACCAAAATATCCCCAACCCAGCACAACAAAAAGCCAACACCAAGAACCCTTTCATCAGCTTCATATTCCTCCTTTCAAATACTATGGCAGTCTCTCTCGAACCTGCCAAACCTCTAGCCTAGCCTAGCTGCCTCCACCAATCTCTTTAGCACAGGCTGACGTATGTAGCTCCTGCCTCCCCCAGCTCCTGGGCTCTTCAAGCCATCAATACCTTCTGTAATGTGTCTATCAATGGGAACTGCCCATTCCTTATCCTTCTTTATCTGCATGGTAGTGTGTAGTGCCACTGTTCAACTTCTACTTTGTGATGCCCTTTCTTCCCTGGGGTTTAAAGACCTGACGGACCTGGCCTATCCTCTTCCATTTGACCACAAAATACTCCTCCAGGCTGTGTCTAACTCAGTCTCTCAAACTCAGTCCTCCCCAGCAGAAATCTAGTGCCTTGCTAGCTGTCCCTGTCTCTTGGCCATGGCCTTGCCTCCCCAGTCCATCAAGGGACACTGACTTCCTTGCTATTTCTTACACAAACCAAGCACATTTCTTTTTCTTTTACTTGTTCTTCCCTACCCCACAAAGCTCTTTGTCCAGTTAAAATCAGTTACCTTGTGACTTCTTTTACTTCCTAGTCAAAGTTTACCAGCGTGGTCATCCTCAACTACCCTATAAAACAAGGTTTTTCTACCACAGTACTAATGGTTTGGGGGACTCATGATTTTTACAAAATAGCAGCCATCATATACACTCTGGGAGGTTTAGCAGCATCTGCTAGATACCTGGTGTACCCCATCCACAGTTGTACACAACACAGATGTCTCTAGATGTTGGCAAATGTCTTGAAGGGCAAGACTGATATTACACCAACAAATTGTAATCCCAACTAAAAAAAAGGAGCAAGAAAAAACAAAACTAGAAAAACAGGTATCTCTCTTTTCCTTTTCTTTCCCATATGTATTTCAAGACATCTGTTACAACTGACATACACGTGCTCACATACTATATACACACACATACCCACATATACACACATACATACAAACTTTGTCTCTTTTAAATAGGACAATGCATACATGTTTCTGTGATTACTTTCTTTTTTAATATATAGTTTCTTCAAGTCAGAAGAGCTTCATTGGACTTTTTCTAAATATTATTTATAATTTTTATTTTATGTGTATGAGTGTATTGCCTACATGTATGTAAGTGCACCCATGTAGTGCAATGTCTGAAGAGGTCAGAAGAGGGCGTCAGATTCCCTAGAACTGGAGTTACAGATGGTTGTTAGTTGCCAAGTGGGTGCTGGGATTTGAATCCAGGTCCTCTGTAAAAGCATTGAGTGATCCTAACCACTGACGCATCTCTGCAGCCCCTCACTGGACTTTTTTCAAATGGCTGCAGAGTACTCTTCCATGTAGAAACAAATATTCCATTCTATTTCCCTAGGCTTTACTAGTGACCTTTTAGTTCTGTCTTACTTTTTTTTTTTTTCTTTTTTTTTTTTTACTATAACAAATGATACTGCCACAGTTTAGTAAGCAAGGTGAGCATTCCTAAAAGGGGAACAATGTGAAGGTTAGAGATGTGTTCACGTCATCTGTAAGACTTAGACCCATGTGGGTCTGCTTCAGTGTTTCTGTATTAGTGAGTCCTTGAGCAGCTCTTGGTCATTGATCTGGTCATCCTCAGTCTCCAGGATGCAAAGATGTAAGCAAGGAAGTGACAGTGTCTCACCCATCAGTTGTGCTTGTCTTCTGATTCTTCCACATCGGAGAGCAGATTGCTTACCTATGTTCCATGACTTTGCTTCTTGGAACTTCTTTCCAGAACTGAGTCAATTCTGCTGGGCCTGTGCCAGATGAGAGCTCCATTTCGGCAGCCATTATCAGAAATCGGTCTTGGGCAGACACTGTTAAGCCTGCATTCCAAAAGAGGAATTTAACATATAATCAGGAATCTTCACAAGGGGCTGGATATGTGGTTTAAAGCATTATTCTAGAATACATTAAGGAAAAAATAGGAAAAAAAATTAAAAATGGAAGCAATCTGTAAACAAGAGAAATTTGTTGCTATTTAAATTACATTTCAACTGTCATCACTTTAATTTTATTCATTTTAAAATAATAACATTTTACTGTGAGAAAAGGCTTTGGACCCTCTGGACTACTTTATTTCACATACGAGAAACACATGCCTTTAAAGTGAGGTAAGGTGATTTGCTGATCTTCTGCTAATTTCTATATTTAGCCCCCAAACTCCTCAGAACCAGTGACAGACCCAGGTCCCCTCCAGTCACACCTGCTGTGGTCTCCAAATGCCAAATGACAACTCACCACCATGTGGAGACACAACTATATCAACTGATGCCCCAGGATCACAGCTGCTGTTGCTTGGCTTTACTCTATATTTTTCTGGAGCCGTTGTTCTCACCTGTTTAGAAACACAATGACTACTTAACCTGTGTGGTAACAAGCTATGTTCTGCTTCTTTGCAGGCATGGCTTAAGAATGAATTTAAAGAGAGAGCAGTTAATAATTGATGAATAAAGTCTACAAAACAACCTTGGTCATTATGCACAGAACTTTTTTTTTTGTCCTAACAGGATAAAATCATTGTGACTTGTCTAAAAATACTCTGCAGTTCTACTGTCGCTCTGCTTCCCTTTTTGTGTGTATGCGATTGAATGTGTGCACATAACCTTCAGGTCTCATTCCTCAGGCAGTATCTACCTTTTGAGATAGGATAGCTCAATGATCCTGAAATTCCCCAAGTAGACTAGGTTAGCTGGCCAGCAAACCCCAGGGATCTACTCATCTTTGACTTCCCAGTGCTGGAATTACAAACATGTGCTAGCACATCTGGCTTCTTTGATGTAGACTCTGAGGATTTAACTCAGGTCCTTTACTGACTGCACTAGCTCCCCAGCCCCTAGATTTCTTCTTAAGTAACGATCGATTAATATTTATCTTGCCCACTTATAGCTTAAATTTAATTATGCAAATTTGTAAAATAGTATACATTAGATCATGTTTTACAATAGCATTCAGAAATTAAGAACAATGGATAATCAAGGCATGTCCACAACACCCTAGTGGTCACATCTCAATTAAGTGGGATAATTAAGAAAACAATGTCTACAGTAGTGCTGATGGTTAACTTAGTGTTAGCACACTTACTATTCAGTAGCACATTAGTATCCAAAAGAAGCTCCACTCCAGGTTATAGCATATGTGAGGGAAAACTCACTTTTGGTTTTTCTATTATTCTACCATTCAGAATTGTGGTAAATTATTCATATAATGAAGAATGCCCTTTCTTGGTCTTTCACTTACAATAAATGTTAAACCTCAGGACTGTTTGTGCAGTAATTTGTGTGCATTAAAGTGGGCTACGGATCCCAGGGAAAGTTTTAAACAAGCTGTGCCCCTTGGATACTAGAGGGTGGTACAACACAGCTAAAATTCACAGAAAACATGGTGAAGGTTCAGTCTCCACACAAGACTGTTCATTGTTTGATAACTCTTTCAATCTGAATGTCTCAAATCACTTCCCATATCACAATCACAGTTTATTACATCTCTAAGATTTTTTTTACCTTAAATGCCACTACATTTTTAGTTACATTTGTTAACACTATTAGAGTTTTCTTCTCTCCAGATTCCATACTTCCAAAATACAGTTCTTCTGCTGGGCTAGAAGGTAACAAAAACAAGGCATTTGTATTACTCCAATTGAATAATACAATCATTAGTTTGAAAAAAAAATGTTTAGCAAATATTTTATGCTCATTTATATAAGGAGATTTCCTTAGAAAAAAACACTACAAAGTCAATAACCTAATATAATTTTGTATTTTAATCTTACTGTTTTATGCATGCTATTTAAAAAGCCCTATGGGTTTTCCTAAGATCAGAAGGAAAATAGGAAAGAACGGATGAAGAATTAGAAAGATTCTGAATTAATCCTATAATCAACACAATCTAAGGTGGATTTAAACTCTTTGGAAGGTTATGGGTTATAATCAAAGCACTGAAGGCATTGCTGCTTCAAGTTTACCTAGCGACAAAGAGCTCTGACTTGGGCATTTTTTCTTTACACCATCAGGGAAGAGCACAATTTAAAAGAAAGATTATGGATATATTTAAGTAGATTTTTTTTGTACCATGCAGTGGCTTTCCTAAGTAAGAGGGGAAAAGCAAACAAATAAATTTGGAGAAGGAATGAAAGTTTGAGCCTCAAACTTCACTTTTACTATTACTGTAACACCTACAACCTAAAATGAAAAGTCAAAGACTCAACTCTGAAGCAAAATTTGGTTAATCACATTAGCCAGACAGCATCAGGTGCCTCAAAAAAAAAAAAAAAAAGGAAATGCCCTTTTTGGGGGGTGTTTTTGTTTTTTTAAAAAAAAAAAAAAGCTGGGCGGGGGGGCACACGCCTTTAATCCCAGCACTTGGGAGGCAGAGGCAGGCGGTTCTCTGAGAGTTCAAGGCCAGCCTGGTCTACATAGTGAGTTCCAGGACAGCTGGGCCTACAGGGAGACCCTGTCTCAAAAAAGACAGGGTCTAAAAAAAAAAAAAAAAAAAAAAAAAAAAAAAAAAAAGCAAGTAATTTAAGCAAGTTTTCACAGAGCCCTAGGTTTGGGGGTTTTCAGATATGTATTTAAGCTTTGAGACTTGCTAGGTTGCCCAGGCCAGTTTCAAAGTGTAATCCTCCTATCCCTTAAGGGCACTGGAACTAAGGGCTTTTACTATTAAGCCCAGGCAGGGATATGCTTTGTATCTGTTAACATTATAAGGAATCTCTGCATATAAGTTATATTTGTTAATCTAAAAACCAAGTTTTAAAGGATGAACTCTTGCACCTTTGTATGAGATGGGAAAAGTGTGTGGCTGTTCAATTCTTTTTTGGTATATTTTTTATTGAATTTCCAGGTATTTCATACACAATATCTTAATCATCTTTATACCCCCTTCCCCACCAGCACCCTCTCATAGCTCCCCAGCTGAATTTCATGTATTGTTATTCATATTAAGGCCTACTGAGTCAAGTTAGTGTTCCCAGACATCCTTCAGTGCAAGTTCATGTCCTGGGGTCTAGTCAGCCTATCTAGAGTCATTCCCTTAAGCCTAAGGAAGAGCACCAGACATGAAAAGAAGCAACAGTTACAGATATCAGAGTAGCTCAGAGTAACAGTACAAAAGATGCTAGAAGCTTCAAGAGACCACACTGGTAAGGTCCCCATGCATGTACAGCTCTGTGATTCTGATAAAGGCACAGGTAGTGAGGTCAGGTTCAAAGTGCAATCCTGGAAGATGCCCAACTCTAGCCTTTCTCCAGCTGTTCTCACTGTCAAATCTCAACAGTAGCAGGCTAGGATCTACGTTTCTGACAGGCCTCCCATGAAACATGAAATGCATGACTTCTAAAGTAGTAAAGGGGAAGATGTCAACAAACCCCAAAGGAAAATGGTGAGGAAAAACCATGGGAAACAAAGTTTATGTCCTACGTCTCCCCTTACATGCATATAGACAGTGGGAAGAAATTCAACTCTGACAAGAATCAATACACACAAACAAACTTATTCTGTGTAGAGAATTTCATATACCAAAAACATAGTTATGGGGCTGGAGAGATGGCTTAGCAGTTAAGAGCACTGACTGCTCTTGCAGAGGACCCGGGTTCTATTCCCAGCACCCACATGGCGACTACAAACTGTCCTTAACTCCAGTTCCAGGGAATCCGATGCTCTTTTCTGACCTCTGCAGCATTGCACGACATGGGTGCAC
>NW_008344634.1:1055086-1055371 GCF_000622305.1 Nannospalax galili
GCCAAGGGAGCAAGCCTGTAAGCAGCGTTCCTCCATGGCCTGTGCTCCAGCTCCTGCTTCCAGGTTCCTGCCCTGAGTTCCTACCTTGGGCTCCCTGATGAGCTGTGTGCAACCTGGGAGATGTAAGACAAATAAACCCTTTCCTCCCCAAGTTGGTACTCGTCAGAGTGTTTTGTCATAGCAATGAAGAAACAAACTAAGACAACAGCACGGAGTTCAGAAGAGGGAGTCAGATCCTGTGATGGCTAATCCTGGGTGTCAACTTGACTGGATCTGGGATTAACT
>NW_008344634.1:1055552-1084497 GCF_000622305.1 Nannospalax galili
TCACCAGACCTTCAGTGCCAGATTGGGACTACTGAGACATCCAGCCTCGTGGACTGAGCGACTATGGATTCTCAGCCTCTCCAGTGTGGTGCAGCCATTGTTAGACTACTCGGACTCTATACTGTGAGCTAAGCTGATAAATCTCTATACACATATTCATTCTACCAGTTCTGTTTCTTTGGAGAACCTTGACTAATACAGATCCCCTGGAACTGGAGTCACAGATGGTTGTTAGCTACTATGTGGGTGCTGGGAATCGAACCCAGATTCTCTGCAAGAGAAGTCAGTGCTCTTAACTGAGCCACCTCACTAGTCCATAATTAATAACATTTTTATTACCTGATGTGTAATAAGGGCCCTTTAAACACACTCAGTGGTTTTTTGAAAGCTTTTATCTTTGAATCAACCTTTTCATTTTCATCTGTTTTGGAAGCAGACTCAGGTGGGTTAATCTAAAAATTAAATAAAAATAAAAAAAGATAAAGACAATTTTAATTGGACAGATCGTTAGGTGAACAAACAGAACAAACAGATGCTCTGATTCAACTCAAATTATAGTTTTTAACATGCTTATTACAAGTAAATAATATATTTAACATGACCATGAAAAAATATATATCTTTATAGAATATTATATACAGGACATTCTTGAAAATATAGTCATTCCATTCCCTCAAGACTTTGTTTTAACTTATAACATTTATTAAGCCCTTTGAAATTTGTAAAGAATGACAACTAACAGATCTTTAACAATGAGATAAAGTTCTGACTTTTTTCTAGTTCCCTGTCTAGAACTTGTAAAGCTAATTACTCTTGCCTTTACTTCTCCTTCACATCTCCTATTCATGATTCAAGGACTTTCTTTTCCCCTTAGAGATAAGAGTTATGCAATTGTTTAGATAGACCCACTGAAGGGGGACTCCAATTGCCTCACCCGGCATCCCTGTTCAGCATGGAAGAAGCCAGAGTGGTCTGCGTCCCTATTCCCTATTGGCAATTGGGGTAACCCCTTCAGAGGATGGCGTGATAAGAATAGGAGGTAGGAATTGACTAGGCCGTTAGGGTAAAAAGACCCCAAAGAAGTGTAGCCAGTTTCTGGGCTAAAAGTCAAAATGTCCTTGGGCCTGTCAACAACATACTCTGTTCCAAAGGCCAAAAATGTCAAAAGTATTTGGAAGCTTGTATATAATCCTTAAAAGATTTTAGGGTTACCTCTTCAGAGGGGGGAATGTTGGAGGGGAGGGAGTGGACATGGATTTGATCAAAACACCTTATATGCATGTATAAAATTCTCAATAAAGTTTTTGTAAAAGTTTTAAAAAATGAGATAAAGAAGAAATAGATTAAGGTACAGTTTTAAATTAATCACCTTTATTTTTCTTAAGATTCATAAAAATATTTTTGACAAAAAGTCCTTCCAGGTGTACTCTGCCCATCTTCATACAAAGCATCAACTCAGCTCTTTTTATACCAAAAAAAAAAATGCTAAGTCAATTCTGGTCATGCTTCCTTTTTTAAAGTTATAAATAAAAGACATGGAAGGGTACTAAGTTAGCTGAATTATCTAAAGTCATACAGGCAGGTAATGGTAGAAACAGGGATGCAGTGCTGGGGACTAAAACTCAGGCCCTCCTACGTGCTAGGTAAGTGCTCTATCCTGAGTTCTAGATGACAGCTTGTGATTCAATTTTGTTCATAAAATTACCTTTTTCGGCAGAGCTGGTTGTTCCTCATTAGAAATCATTTCCAGGGTTTCTTTTCCATCACTTTCTATGTCTTCTTTACTTGAGTTTTCATCCTCACTGGTAATTGGCCCATTTTCACACAGTGGTGTCTGGAAATCATCATCTACCAGTGGTGGGTAGCTGTACTTGAAAGGATCCTAAAGTAAAAAGCACTGGTTACCACCCTGTTAGTAATGTGGAGAGAAATAATTCCCTTGTAGTAGATTTAAATTTGTTACTTTGACCAAGAAAAAAAGCTGAATTAGGTAGTGAAATTAAAAAAAAAAAACAGGATTCATTTCAAACTAGAAAGGGAAAGAGACGTAAATAGAGACAATTATGAGTTATTTACCTAAGAAAAGAATCAGATTAGCTCACCCCACACCAAAAAGCTCACATGGTTAAAAACTTTAAATGTAGAGCATATATCTTTGTGTATTTTTTATACCATAAAAGCACTGCAACAAAACAGAAGAGGCTTAAAACCAAATCAAAACACCCTTTAAAAACTCTAACTAGGGAAGATCTTTCTACACATAGCACAAAACACAGGTGGCACAAAAATATGGTACTAAGTTATTGATGTGGCTCAGTGGTAGAGTGCGTGCCTAGTATACATGAGAACTTGGACTAGAACAGCCAAACAAAACAAACCCCAATCAATTAACCAACTAAAACAACAATGCCCTCCCCCCCAAAATCCCCCCAAAACATGAAGGGCTGGGAGGTGACTACTGGGCAAAGTGCTTTCTGTGCAAGCATGAAGACCTGACTTTAGTTCCCCAACATCCTTGTAAAAAGCCAGGTGTAGCAAATTCTAGCCTGTAATTACAGCACTGAGCATTAGAGACAAGAAGATCCTAGGGGGCTCAGCGGCTAGCTAGTCTGGCTAATCAGTAAGCTACAGGTTGAAAGACAGATTCTGTTTAAAAAAATAAAGTGGAGAGTGACAGGAAGACACCTGATCTGGCCTCCACATGAGCATGCATGGGTATGCACATGTGCACGTACACTCATACACCAACAAATCCAACCAGGCAAAAACAAATACAGGGGCTGGAGAGATGATTCGGCAGTAAAGAAAGCTTACTGCTCTACTAGCGCAGCAGAGTTCAGATCCCAGAACCCACATCAGGCAGTTCACAAACCATGTCTAATCATCTCCAAGGGATATAATTCCTCCTTTTGACCTCCATGGGCACCTACACGTATACATATAAACACACAGACACACACAGACACACGCACACACAGACATCTTAAACACAAATCAACAACAACAAAAGAACTGGGCATGGTGTTACATGCCTGTAATTTCAGTATTTTGGAGACTCAATCAAGAGGATTGGAAGTTTAGGGCAAGCCTAGGGTACATGAGACCCTGCTTCAAGAAACAAACAATATCCCTCCCCCCAAAATCCAAAACACAACCCCCCCAAAAAAAACAAAATTGAAACTACAATTTTACTTTAGTTGCAAATTAATTATAACATCTGAAATGAACAATGCTTTTTAAGCTAAAATGTAAACTATAACGCCTCTGAATTTTGGTTCAAGCCTCTCCTAATTAAATAAAAACAGAAGGACACATAGACATTTTTATATTACATTACTAGTCCATGGTTCTCTTTGAACACAATTTTGTCAGGCAAGGAAAATATAGCTACAATTGTTTATATTGCTATATAATTGTTTATATAGGTTTTATAGCTTAGGAAAAGTCACTTTCACATTAACTTTCACTACTAGGCAAATACTCAAACTTTCTTTTTGAGACAGGGAATCACCATGTAGTCTAAGCTGGCCTGGAACTTAGAATCCTTCTACTTCAGCCTCCTGAGTGCTGGGATTATGGTATGCACTATCACATCTGGCCACAACATTAAAAATTTCAAACAAAGCCACTTGTCTCCAATCTCTTATTTGCAAATGATAAAATCTAAAATCAGCTCAAAAATTCTTGAGGGCTGGGCAAAAGTGCTTGCCTAGCATGAATGTGGTCCTTGGTCTTGATTTGATCCTCAGTGCATATGCACACATACATACCACACATGCACAGACACACTCACATGGAAAAAAATTCAAAATAACCCCTCTGTGATGGTTTGAATGACAAATGTCACCCATAGGTCGAATACTTGAGGACTTGGCAAGTTGGAAGAAGCTTGGTTTGGGAAAGGTCAGGGAACCTTTAAGAGGTGTGGCTTTGATAAAGGAAGTGTCATTGGGGATAGGCTTTGAATTCATAGCCTTGCCCCACTTCGAGTAGTTTGCTCACTCTGCTTCACGTGTGTGCTTAAAGATGCGAGTGCTTAACTTTCTACTGCAGCTGTCTGCTGCCATGATGGACTCTTAACCCTCTGGAAACATAAGCCAAAATAAACCTTTCCTTCTATAAGTTGCCTTGGTCATGGTGTTTTATCACAGTAACAGAAAAACAACTACTACATTCTCCAAATCTTGACAACATATTCTTAATGATATACGTTAAGTTGAAAAGACTGTTAGATAGGATGAAAATCAAGGACACATCAAAATGAATTCAGTAACTTATGGTTACTGAATGATACAGTACCTGATTAAAAGGATGGGCAGGAGGAAGGTTTATATATGCGTGCATATCTATATCTATATCTATATCTGTATCTATATCTATCTATATCTATATATGTATATTACACATCCCTAGAATCTAAGAAATCCAACTGAAGGCAAAAAGGTGGTTGGAACAAGAGTAGTGAGAGACATTTTACTGAAGACTTGTTTCTGAATACTTTCCAAAATACAGACTATGTTTTAGTTTAGAATCATACAACTATATTACGTCTTCAAAAAGAAATTTAGTGAGCTTTGAAACATGAAAGAAAATTATCTGTACCATTGCTTCATATTTTGGGGTACCTGTGATCTTCCTTTGTGTATTAACATACTGCTTTTCCTTTCTCCTTGAAGAAAACATACAGTGTAATATGCCATGTACCCCATTATCCCATGTCATTCCATAACAGGTTTCAAGGACTATACTTACAGTTCCACCCATGTGGGGAGGTAGGTACTCTACACTTATATAGTCTTGTATTTCATGTTTACTTGTAAACTTCAACAAGCTCACTGCTTCAGGGCCAAGCCAGCTTTTCACGATTTTGAAAGCAGCTGGGGGAAAAAACAATCACTTCATTAAGGTTCCTTTCATGTGCTTGATCAAGTACTTTATTGTATGCACTATCCTGCATCTTTTGAAACCAGTTTCAACTACGACCCTTTACTGTTTTTCTTTATGATGGATGACAATAATTTTTTAATTTCCAAAGGGTTTATGGTGTACATGTCCCTAATAGGTTTCAAATGGTCCATGAAGATTCAGAAAGACTAAACGATGCTGATATTCATTGAGAAACGTATCAGAGTTCTGACCTCTGACCTATCTATCAGTGAACTAAACTATTATGATTTCTAGACACTGAACCTATCTGCAATGTGACTCAGGAAACAACTGAACAGTAATGTGAAGAATCTTCGCCCTTGTGGTTCTGATAAACCGTCAGTATGAAAAATCTTGTGAAAGAGGGGAAAGAGGTGAGGGCCAGATCCAGATTTTCTTCCTGACAAAAAGCTCTGCCTTTTCCTCAGGCCTTGCAGTTTCTATGATCAGGAGGAACTCAGAATCTACAGGAATAAACTTCCCAAACACAGCTATTTGATAACTACAACTGTGTCTTGTGTCATGCCATTTACATTAAATTTTTAAAATTTTATTTTGAATGTGACATTTTATGCACATTTTGAACAAGACTAAAAGCAGAATGCTATGCACATTTTGAAAAGAAATAAAAGCTGAATGCTGCCATAAACATGCACAAATGTCAATGGAAAAAATTAAGAATAGCAAAAACAACACATTCAGAAAATCATGTTTTACTTTGGCCCACCATGATTTAAGCTTTTATTCACATAATTTTTTTCTGGTCTTTTTGAGACAGGGTCTCCCTGTAGCACCAGCTGTCCTGGAATTCACTATGTAGACCAGGCTGGCTTCGAACTCACAGAGATCCTCCTGCCTCTGCCTCCCAAGTGCTAGGATTAAAGGTGTGCGCCACCATGCCCAGCCCTTACATAATATTTAAACTTTAACTAATTTCCATTTCAGAAAGCTTGTGTCTTGACAGGAGTAAAGCCAGGCTATGGGAATTAAATTAAATGTTAAATCTTATTTTTTCATGGCAGTGTTACTGAAATAATTTACAAATGATGCTAGCTGTAGGTTATCATAGATACCCTTAACAGGCCAAGAAAGCTGTTATGTGCAGATAAAAATTAGCCTTATCCAAAGAAAGACCTGGCCTTTGCTCCCAGCTTTTGGCAGGTAGGTCTGCCTCAAGGCCTTGGGAACAAAGATTTAGGGAAGGATCCAGCCATAGTGAAAGACTACCATGTGATTTAAGATGGGAGCACTGGCTCACAGAGAATAGAAGTAGACCTCTGGAGAGACAAGACATTGGGATCAACCACAAGGAAAAAGAGTTATGCCTATATAATGGAGCCCTGAGGCAATGTTTGAATAACAAGGCTTGAACGAAACTTCCTTTATTGGCAATACTCCCTGTGTGCTACCCATACTGATGCTGGCAGAGTGAAGTGCTCCAGAATTGGTACCTCCTTTGACCGATTTTAATCTGAGTCCTTTTTCTGCAATAAGTCACAACTGTCGGCAAAATGGCTTTCACTGAGTTTCAGCAGTCCTACTGAATGATCAAACATGAGAGGCATTTAGAGAACCTTATGAAGTTGTAGAAGGATGGTCTACGTGTGACCGCTAGGCCCCCTTTATCATCTAGTAGTTTCAACACTTAGCACTATCTGTTCCTAATTTAAGTGTTTTTATTATGAGAGGAAATTAATTGTTTTTCAATTTTCTTTCATCTACTGAGAGGATTAAGTAGTTTCTTCTTTCTATCAATATGGTATTGCATATTACATTGATTTTTGTATTCTGAGTCAACTTTGCATTCTTGAGATAAAAGCCTACTTTGCCACGGTTTATAATGCTTTTGGGTGTACATGTGCATATATGCGTTCATGCATGAGGAGAAGAGACAACCTCAGGGTATCATTCCTTTTACCTTGTTTTTCTGAGACAAGCTCTCTCAGTTGCCTGGAGCTTGACTTACTTGCTAGAGAGCCCTAGGGATCTGCCTGTTTATACGTTCCCAGTGCTGGGAGTATAAGGATTTCTCAGTGGCTTTTTTACAGAGGTTCTGGGAATTGAACTCAGGTCACAAGCAATTGATTGACTAAGCCATCTCTGCTGCCTATAATATTTTTTATATTCTTTTAGATCTTGCTTGTTAGTTTTGTTTTTTCTTCCTGTACTGCTAGGGATGGAACCCAGGGAGGCACACATACTAGACAAGTGCTCTACCACTCAGCCATACCCCACCCAGCCCTATTGCTTTCTGATTGGTGCATCTATTATATGGTTGTAATAGGTTACAGTCTGTAGTTTTCTTTTCCTCTGATGTTTTAGTATTAGGTTTATATTTGCCCATATATGAGTTGGGAAATAATTTCTTCTGGTCAATTTCTTTTAAAAATATTTTATTTATTATTTTTATTTTTATGTGTATGAGTGTATTGCTTTGCATGTATGTAAGTGCAATGCATCAGTTCCCCTGGAACTGGAATTATAGGCAGTTGTTAGCTGTCATGTGGATGCTGGGAACTGATTCTGGGTCCTCTGCAAGAGCAGCCAGTGTCCTTAACCATTGAGCCATCTCTCCAGCCCCTTCTGGCCTATTTCTTAGAACTGTTTACAAAGGATTAAGGTTAATTTTTCTTTAACTATTATTTACCAACAAAACTACCAGGGCCTTAACTTTTTTGTGGGAAATTTTTTGGTTACTAGTTCAACTTAGTTATTCTTCTGATTTTTCTTGAGTGAGTTTCAGTAGTGTATAGTTTCAGGAGGTTCACTGCATATAATTGCTCAAAGTACCCCCTTATAATCTATTTCCAAAGAATCAGCAGTGACGTTTTTCAATTCCATGTTTTTAATAATTTAAAGTCTTTACTCTTTTTTTCAATCACCTTTATACCCTCTTCCCCATCAGGCACCCTCCCATAGCACCCCCCATTGGATTTCCTACATTCTCTCATTTATGTTAAGGCATATAAAATTAAGTTAGTGGCCCCTGACATCCCACAGGAGCTCCCTCATGCAACAGAGGGCAATAAGCCCAGGGTTCAGGGACCATCATGGAAGAGGAGGTGGAAAGACTGTAAGAGCCAGGGAAGGAGATGCATGATCATATGGAAATAGAGTCTTACAGGCTCTTGGGACCTTGCTCATATGAATTTACAGCAATGGTGTCAGCATGCACAAGACCCATGCAAACTCAAGCAGACAAAAACCCAGCATAGAACTATGGAAATGGGTGGCAGACCCTAATCTTAGCTGAAGAACTAGTGGACAGGTGAGAACTACTGGGTGTGCAAGAGCTGATCTTTAAGGGAGTGACTCTAGAAAGTCTTTACTCTTTATTAGATTAGGAAAAAGTTTGCTAATGATGAAGAACTTTTCAAAGAACTGAATTTAGTTTAAAGATCTTTCCCTATTGTTTTCTATGTAACAACTGACTTGTGTAAGCACAAAAGAAAATAAACATTTAGAGAATAGAGTTATATTTAAAATCACTTGGTAAAAATTTTTCAATAGTCAATTCAAAAAACTTATTAGAACCGCCCCCCCCCCAAAACCAACCAACCAACCAAACAAAAAAAAAACCTAAACAACTGTCAAAAGGAACATGTGATTATAGTGATTTGAGGTAACTTTCGGATCCCCCACCTTTTTCAACACTTGTAACCCAAGGGAAAACCTAGTTAAGGCAAATATTTTGTAATATACCCTATCTGTGGGTGATGGAATGAGGTTTCTTCTAATTGTTTTATCTGAATGGCTGAATATTTTGTAGCAGTTCTGAGAAAAGTCTAGTGGGAACTCCCAGTATCTTGGACTAGAATGTCAGCCATATTTGCTTAGAAAACAACCTTTGGGTGTTCTGACTCCACCTTCTTAAGAGTACACAAGCACAATAGAAACATTTTCATAAACAGCTGTAGAAACATGGCTAACTTGCCCAAGTAAGACAAATGAAAAAATCAGAATTTTTTTTATTTTGTCTTTTTGAGACTGGTTCTCCCTGCAGCCCCAGTTGGCCTGGAATTCATTATGTAGATCAGGCTGGCCTCCATCTCACAGACAGCCACTTGTCTCTGCTTCCCAGCGTGCTGAAATTAAAGGTGTGCACTACCAAACCCAGGTAAAAATTAGAATGTTTCAGGAAAGCATAATATACTTACCATTCATTATCCAAGGCATATCAAAGATCACCATTTTTGCTGAAAGATGAAAAAAAAATCACTGAATGTGACTTAGTACTTCTACAGTAATATATTACTTTTACTTGACCTAGAAAAAACTTAAATGTGTAAAAATTGGGCTAGTTGGTGGCCGAGTTCTAATTTATGGAACAGTTCTAGGACTGAACAAATATCTCATAATAAGAAGGGGGTCCCAATATTGCACCGTCACTGTCCTTTGGCAAACAGCCCATTCCTTTGTTGACTTGCTGCATTTGCTGCTTGCACAAAGATAGAAAACAGTGAAGAGGGCAAGCAGAGTTTGGATATGGCATGTCATTTCAGTGATGAAAGCAACTGTACTTTTAAAACATTTCCACATCAAATACATGGTTTCATTGGTAGTTGAGATTACACTGTTAAACTTGTCACACAGCTGTCCCCTCCCCAGTTGAATACATAAATTGATTTTAAGAAACGGAAACTATCTTTTCTTAAACGTTATGAGCTCCAGGAAGCCAATAATTCCAAAATATACAGAAATGTTATTTACATACTGAGCTGAAGATATTAAACAGCCCTATCAACAACTGTGAGAAACAACCAGAAACCACAACAGGGATTTTTTGATACCCAATTCATTCTTCTATTCCAAATGAATCAATATGCAGTTTCATTCTTTTCTGAGCAGAGAAACTCGTATAGTGGTCTATTAAACTATGACAAGTAAAGCACACACAAAAAAAACGGTATCAGTAAGAGATGCTATGGCACTTAACTTTCCTCTTTTAGCAGGGCTACACTTAAGATGTAATGGTTGTATTTCATGACAGATTTAAAGGAACAGTCAATTTTAAATTCCATAAAATTCAATGTCTGAAAAACTACATTGCTTTGGCAGAACACAGTCATATCTGAGGTTCACTGAAATGAACAATATTACAATTCATATTTATATGCATCCATGCATTCATTAACAGTTCTTTCCAAATAACTCTGGACATGTTGAATAAATAATGATAGTTATATTGTTCCTATGTGGCTCATTCATAAACTCCTTTACATACTTCAACAAACACGTATTTCAGTTTTATTTTGTCCATAAAAGAAACAAGTTAGTATCATGAAGTAGTAATTCTTCTGTACTGACAACTGACTGGCACTGCTAAAAGACTCAATCTGGGTATGTGCAAGAAACATAAGCACTGGAGACCTTTCAAGTTTCCCAACCTAGACACTATCATTTCCTTAACGGAAGAACATTCACAAATACTCTAAGGAAATTACAGTACAGGGCTGTAGGTGGCACTGACTCTCGATGTCCATTATGCTTTCTGTTACCGTAACAATGAAAACATGTCAAAGTATGATGATTTATGGATTTCTGTGCTTTAGTGTCACCTTAGTCATTAATCCCAAGAGACCCTAATTGTGGCATTTGCCAGGAACATGTACAGGCACATGTACAGGCAACTCTGAATTTCTATTTTTGTTAGCAGGGTTAGCTCTCTTGCCTTTTCATTTTTAACATATTGAAGTTAAGTATTTTTGACTGTTTACATGGGTTGGCAGATTGTTTTTTCCAAGGGGAACCCATTATATAAATTCAACAGATGAAAAATAAGAAAAGGCTTAGGAGTTAATCATTCAGGTAATTAATGGGCATTAGAATTAAAAACAAAACAGGGGATGCTAGCACAGCGGCAGATCACTTGCCTGGCATGCACAAGGCTCTGGGTTCAGTCTTCAGAACATAAGACAACAAAAGAAAACAACCCAAAGCCCTCTGAGTACCAGATTCGAATGTAGTACATTCTGGTTAAGTATTTTCCTAGCGACAATTTTAAAACAGATTAGTTGTACTTTATGTATCAACATTGCTTATCATACAATGTACTTTATCAGTATTGGTTATCTGGGTTTTTTTGTGCAAGAAGCTCCATATAATTATTTTAAATGAATTTCTAAGTTGAACAGTCAGCATGAATGGGCTAATCTCGTAAACAAATGTATATCTGTGTGTGCCTGTGTGTTACATGTTGCAGGATGTTATATATTTTAGAACTTAAATTTGTAAAAACTGTAGAGTCCACTTACTTCTAAAATTTTTCTGTGGACCTACCATGATATGGACTAGTACATCTGTCTATGAACACATTTAAAGCTCTTCAGCAGAAAACAATGTTTCAGATATGAAACTACAGTATAAAGCTCTACAATCTTCAGGTATTATCTACAATTTCAATATATTTTATTTTTATAAAGGAGTAAGTTACTTACAGAGGTATTTAGGGTAATAAACCTTAAAGCAGCTGATGATAAAGCGTACAAAGTCCATGTCCTAAAACAAAGATTAAATCTTTCAGACTGTCCACATTTGAGAACTTTAAATTGTACATGTCTAAAGTTGATAAATCATTAAATCCAAGTGAGACAACTATTAAATTCTCAAAAGATAAGCTACTGTATAAATATCTATATTCCCAAGGATTAAAGTTTTAGGTCATTAAGCTACGAATCAGCCCTAAAATTGAGTTGAAATAGTCAGATGCCTAGTAGTATTTTAAAAATTATTCATAGCATCTCAAACTAGTTATAGGCTTCAGGCTACAAAGGACACAGGGCATACAATGGATATAAAAGCAATCCAAAGAGAAATTCTAAAAATCTACTGAACTAAAGAATTATTTTTAAAAAGTATATAGGTTATAACCTGAGTCCTTGAAATTACACACACAGACACACACACACACACACACACACACACACAGACACTCACACACAAACACATTTTTTGTATAAATTATGGTATAGTAGTTGCTTTCTACATCTAATTTTTACCTTATGAAAGTTTTAGTAAAATACACTGTATTAATTTTTTACCCAATGATTAATCTGATCCCACTGACCTGCTCTATCTACTTCATTTCTGGCCTTTTACCTTTGATTTAGAGGCCTGAGATTAGATTTTTAGTTTCTACTCAAGTGTTGTTCATTCATAGTAATTTTCAGGAGACTTTATAAACAGCTGTTGGTTAGTTCTACTGCTTTGAGCAAAAGAGGAAATTGGGTCATTAAGGATATTATTCACATTTCATTCTGTATTACTTCATGGTCACAGGCTGTGTCATGAAATCCTGATCAGCCGCCTTATAAAAACACTGCTAAAGGAGAGGCCTAACCAGGGAAGCTGAAATTCATCACAATGACTGAAAGGCTGGATATTCTAGACATGAATCTATAAAGTCATTCCTAACATGTGAGCTGCAATAAGTAAACTGAAAGCTGCAGTTTGAGTAGTAAACTGAAAGCATCCTTAACTACTATAACTATTATGGGATAAGTTCTAGTATATAATAATTTCTTTATGAATAACTATTCTAGCCACTATGCACAGTTTCATAGTCCATAGTTAAGAGTTAAAAAAAATGGTTTTAAAAAAAACTAGCTGTATAAATAGCTGGTTACCTAGTTTATAATCTGGAACTGTTCCCTAACATTTTTGTCTTCATGTAATAGTCTTGTTACAATTGTTTATTCAATTGAATGTCCTTGGTCACAGCAGCTTGAGTTACTGCTAAATGAGGTGGATTTGATAGGATGTCTGGTGTATGTCTACCATGGCTACTTCATAGTGCAGTTCCATGAAATTAGTTGCTGTGCAATCTGTAAAGGTGCTTTTCAGGGTATTATTCATTATTGTGTAAAATATCCATCCTCTAAGGACCGACAGAAGATTTGCTCTAGTTCAACTAATGGAGAATGGAGACAGTTCTCCTAAAATATTGATTTTTAAAGTATAGCTATTGCATAATCCAAAGATTCTATTTTTTCAACTAGTAAGAAGCTAAAAGGTTACAGTCACCCTGGTAGTCCAACTCTAAAAAACAACTTTACCTTTTTCCTTATATTCATCTTTATAAGCTGACTTCAATCCTTTGGGAATCAGGAGAGCATCATATAAACAAATTATTCACTAAAGAGTCAAACACTTCATAGCAATAACTGAAATGTTTGGTAGTACAAATAGACTTTACTTACAAATGAAAAGTGGTATCATACAAGTAGCATTTAAACAACAACAACAACAACAACAAAAACCAGATAGCTCTTTTAACTTTCCTGCCCGTGTATTAGGTAAAAGAAAATATTAACATTCGTTTTTCATGATTGTGAGTTATTAATACACAACTATTATACTTCAAGGTTAACAGAATCGTAATCTGTATGAAATGCTGAGTTATCTAGGTAACATAATTTTAATTTAGAATACAACATTTTTTTTACTGTTTAAAATCTGTGTACATTGAACTAGGCTGAAAATCCAAGACATTAGATTTTTTAAAATTAGAGAACTGGAAATGTGGAAAAAGTTCTGTAGTCTCCCGCACCTAAACCTCTTGTTAATAGTTCTTTCTAACCTGTTTTTTTTTTTTTTTTTTTTTTTTTTTTTTTTTTTTTTTTTTTTTTAAAAAAAAGAGGACGATAAATCTTTCACTGACCATATTGTAGTAAAATAGCTCATTTCATTAAAAAAGGCATGCACTAATATTATAAATTCTTCACAAATTCTACCATACATAGCTACATATATGCTATCAACTAGATATACCATAATTTACCATTTTGCAATGCTGGCATTTAAACTTGTTCTAATTTTCCAATATTTTTCTGAGACAAAGTCTCACTATGCCACCCAGTCATCATTGAATTCCTGGGTTTAAAACAACCTTTCTACCTTGGTTTCCTGGGTAGTGGAGACTATACTTGTTTGCCATTGCAACCATCTGTTTATGCTCTAGGGTCAGTAAAAATCACCTGGAGAAAACTGGTTTCCCAAGCTTAACAAATCAAACAGAAAACAAAGCACTCAAGACGAGCACAAAGTGCCGCATGTATAAAACTCACATGCACATCTTGTACCTTCAAAAGAAGATGAATCTAGTGTCATAGAGCTCATACATGTGTTGGTTCAAGATTTATTGACAGTGCTTCTCTGTGCCAGACACAGGAGCTGGTGCTGTAGGGTATCAGCCATGGTAGAAAAGGTCAGTCTGATTATAGTGACTCATACCCTGCCAGTCTTGCTGTCTCACCACTCCATCTTACACATCAGACAGGGAACATTTCTAGCAAATCTAGTGTCAGGGTCAAATACTGAAGCGAGTTTAATTCTCTGCAAACCCTATTGCATGTTTGACCTCACAGTGCAAGGGGGAAAAATAATCTGTTAAATAATTCTGTTAGCTTCATTTTACAACAGTATTTGTTTGGCAAGAAAGACAGGAAAGGAGGCAGAAGCCAGGATAGATTCCAAGTTAGGATTAATAAAGAATGCTTACTATGTTGTTCAGCCCAGTTTCTGACAGGTCAAACATCACTGTTATAGGCTTCCCATTTTCTCTCTTGGCATAACGTTCCAACCAGAATGCTATGAGCTTCTTCTTGTCCATTGTGGTTTTCTGGTCTTTTATATGATACTTCGCCCTGATCCAGACTTTAAGCAGAACAAAAGATAAAAGTAAGCATATGAGGTACAGCATTTTCATACTATATTTTATATATAGCCTTTCCCTTGCCATGTTCCTTTATTTATAATTCAACTTGTTCCACAGAATAAAAACATCTCTTCCTTCTTTAAAAGAAGAAGTAGGTACGCTTGGGACCTTTACATTAAATAGCAGAGAGGCAAACTATCTCTTTCCTGTAGGAAATAATGTTCACTTTTAAGGTGAAAAAGAAAATGCAGGTGAACAAATACTGCTAATAACCTAAAAGTGCTCTTCACTGTGCTTAATAAGGAAAGCTCATGATCAAACACTAGAAAACCCGTTCCGTCCAGAGGAGAGATACTGACAGGCAGGAGGGAAGCCTGGGATGGGGCTGTACAGGAAGCTGGAAAACGCAAACCCTTCAGCAGCTAAGACAAAAAGCAGAGTGGTAAGAGGGAAGCTGAACAGAGAGAGGCTGGGCTAAAGGACGCTGAAGTGCTAAGCCATTTTAGTTTTCCTATTTCAAAACAGAGTTTGGGTGGTGTAATAGAGGAGAGAGTGGAAGAGACAAGGATGGAAACCCATCATGCCAGGGACTGGGAAGGGACTGAGAACAGGGCAACAGGGGTAGACAGCGACAGAGCTGAGAAAGTGGCTGGTGAAGATGGAGAAGGGGCCCAAATGAAGCGAGATTAGAGGGAGAGTCAATGAATGGACCGGAGCTGGGCAATACAGGGAGAGGGCAAATAGCATGGCATGAGTGCAAGTTGTAGGTCGTGGGGAAGGCAGCTGGCAGTCAAGTGGCACCAGCTGGTGCACAGATGGGTACGTGCACGTAGCTCAGGGATTGCATGGGATCTTGTAGTGAACTAGGAGGTGGCCAAAGCTGATGTGTTTGAGACAACCCCATGGTACCCATGGTACAAGAGGCCAAGGAAAGAATGTGGGCTGGCAAACGTGTTTCAGAGGCAAACCACAGAAGAGGTATGAGAAAAGACAGCAAACGAGGCAGAGATGAGGAAAATGCAGTGTATTGTCAAAATACAGTGCAGACTGCAAGCTAAAGAAAAAGCAAGCAAGATGTGCATAGCACCTCCCACCCTCAGCACAAACCCAAGCTGGATTTGGGCAAGTGGGAAGGAGGACAGGAAGAGTCTTCGAACAGCGGGTGACTGCTACTCTTCTTCCCACTACTATGCACATTCTGACAAAGCTAAAAGGAGACCATCAGAGTATTTAGCAAGTTCCCAAAGATTCTCTGTAAAAATACTAGGTGGAATGCTAGCAACAACTCAGAAAGAAGATGCCTGAGTGAAGTAACTTTGGCTGTGATACAGGATGCAGCCTCTGTGTTTACAGCCTAATTTATTAAAAAGCAAATTATGCCCAACTACTAAGCAGAGGTCAAGATGGCCACATATCACTAATTCCACAAACCTTGCTGTGTGTACATATGGAGAAAGTTCTGTTCATTATTAATGCAACTAAGACACAGACCTACATTTCAAACTCATGAAAAGCCAATACATGAATTAAATATACTTACATAGTTTGTTACCTTCTTTGTCATAACCATGGAGATAAACACAACCAATCTCTAGTAACCATCTGGGAATGGAGGATTCACTAAGGTCTAAAAAGTGATAAACTTTAATCAGTAATTATATTTATGAACCTAAAATTCATACTGTAAAGGTAATGTTATATAGTGTTCTGATATCACTGACTCAAACCTGAAGACACGACTTACTTAAATCTTGAAGAAAATGCAGCTTTTTAAAAAATCTACAGTCTTTGATAATACAAAATGCAGTTTCCTACAGAGAAAACAAATCGTAAGACATTCACAGATGATAGACAAAATGAAAAAACTCCATTTCCTTTGACGTGTCAGTCATTATTTATGTGGATACCTTTTTATATTCTGGTTGGGTTTTGTACAAGGACTTGACTTGCCAACAAATATTAGCACTGCTAGACAATTTCAAGACAATACTGTAGGAGGTCTGAGTAGAGTGCAGTGGTAGGATACATGTTTAGGACACATGAAGTCCTGGATTCAATCCCCAGTCCCCACCCACAACAGAAGATAGCCACATTATTAAACAGTCACACGGCTTCAGAATTTGTGAGGAAAGAAAAAACAACTTGTGGTTTTTCTATCAAGTTGGTCTCTCCCCGCCCCCATCTCCCTCTCCCTCTCCCTTTCCCTCTGTGTGTGTGTGTGTGTGTGTGTGTGTGTGTGTGTGTGCGCGCGCGCGCGCGCGTATGTCTACTCAGGGGCTGACATCAGGTATCTTCCTCTGTTACTTTTACGCTGGCTAGCCTTCAGGCCTCAGGGAGCCTCCTGTCTCTACTTCCTCGGTGCTTAGATTACAGGTTCATGCTGCATTATGTGGCTTTTCTGTGGGTACTGGAGATCCAAACTTAGATCCTCATCTTGACAGCAAGCACTTTACCAACTGAGTCATCTCCTGAGTCCCAAGGTGGGACAAAGTTTGACAGTAATCTCTAATATATTCAGAGTGCGTGGAAAACGTGAAGGTTCTTTAGTAGGAGGAACAAACAACAGGCCCAACCAGTCTCCAGGAGAGGCTGAGGACAAATATGGCAAGGCAGCACAGGCCAAGGCTTTTGTTTCATTGCCCAGCTGCTCCTGGAGAACTCAAAGACTTCCCTCTCACTCTCTGCCTTTCTCAGACTTTTATTGTTTGTCACTTGAAACTAGCAATCTAGGCAAGAATATCAGTAGTGTTGAGTTTTAAGTTTCTTTTGAAAAATAGTTTATTCTGTAAATGACTTAGAAGTTGCAGAATTGTATTTTCTTGATTGGTAAGTGCTTTTCTGCTTCAATTACGTAGTTTTTACATTTTCAACCACTATTTCTTTAGATCTTAGGCATTCCCTTCCTTGTGGATTCCTTCTACAAGTACCAAGACTGGGAAAATAGCAGCTCTAGATCTGTTCACTGTTTTGTATCAAGTCTTCAGACTAAGTCACTCCAGAGTTTATAATCTATGGCAGGCAATCTTTTAGAGGAAGCTGCAATCGGCAGTTGTTGTTAAATTTTTAGGAGGAGACAGACAACAGGTCACCTTTCCTGTGCAGAGTTCTTCACATACTTGAAGACCACTATAAACTCCCTCTAAGATTTAAAACTCCCATTTGGGTGACAAATTTCAATCCAGTAGTGACTTTAAATTTAAGAAGCTACGAGAAGGCTGCCACAGCTTTTCCTGAGGATGAGCTTCCTTTCTGGGATCCTCATTCAGTTCTGGAGCACCCGTAAGCACAAGCAATGCTGGGGATATGGCAAGATTTGGGCAACAACTGAGGAAAACAGGACAACAACACCTCCTTATTCCCAGGAGTTACTGAAAATGCCATCTTGCTGCTGTTCAATGGGATCGAGCCAACACACAGAAGACAATGCAGTGAACAAGGTCATTCTGCTCCCTGGTGATCTGATTTTCTTATGAGTGAGCCAGCCTAGAAAGACTTCTCACAAGCTCTACCTTTGAGACTATGATTGGACCTCTGAAATATTCTAGTATTTATGATGACTGCTAAGAATATGTGCAAATACAGAGTAAGATAAGTGGAAAAAAGTCACATTTATACAGGTGCTAAAATCCTGTCAGCTTAAAAAGAGCAGCTTACCATTGACAGAAAATTCTTTCCTCCATTGAAAACTCTCATCAAGCATCTTCAGGGTTTCATCTATAACATTATGCCTCCAGCATAAGTAACTTTCAACCCAGTTATCATCTTGTTGCAGCCTTTCAACATCACGTGGATCATATTTATCTGACTTATCTAGGGGAAAAACAGAAGTGAACACCGAAATCAGATTATTTCTGCAGTGAAAAATAATTAATGGCAAAAGAAGAGAAAGACCTGGAGGACAAAACCATAATTTTTCCAGACAGACATAGGGGTGTTTTTCATGTGAAAATGCAATCTAAAGAACTGATGGAATTCTTAAGTGAGAGAAAAATAAAGTTATCTAAAGACTACAGATCTTTTTTCTTTGAGACGTTGACTCATTTAACTGTCCAGAGTGACTTCGAATTCTTCAGGCTTAAGTGATCCTCGTGCCTCAGTCCTCCTTGAAGCTGGTTCTACAGCTGTGGGCCACTGTACCTGGTCGAAAGCGTCATTTATAAAGCCAAACATCAAACAGAAAACTGGCCTTCTAGGAGTGTTTGCTATTGTTCTGTTCCTGTGACAAAACCAACTAAGGGAGGAATGATTTTGTGTGTACGATGGAGTGGTCTCTAATTCACAGTCAGTCAACCTCAGTCTCCCTAGTACTGAGATTATAGATGTTCACCACCAGGACTGGCTGAGGAAGGATTGATTTAGCTGCAAGGTTTCAGAGCTTGCAGCCATGCCAGCTGGCTCTATTACTTCTGGGCCTGTGATGAGGTCAAACGTCATGGGAGATGGTATGACTGAAGATATTCTGCCTTGCATGCTGTTCTCACTATTTTAAGTGAATTCTTGTTTCCATGCAACCATCCCTACACACCCAAATTCTACCATTTTGCAACACTCCTTTCAGATACTTCCTCTTTTGCAAAAAACTTCCAGATGACAGCAACAGAACTTCACCTAAGTTTTCTTTAAGGCACTCACCAATTTTCACCTTGAGTTATAGTTACTAGTATACATGCCATGTTTACCATAAAGACAGTAAAGGCTGAGTTTGTACATCCCCAAAGTTCTCCAAAGTAGATGACAACAGAGCCTATGAAAAGGCTTCAGTAACTATTTGCTGACAGACTCCATTCTGTCTCAGTTTTTCATTCTTCAGCTATCCATACCCTTCCATGAGCTGAAGCAGAAAGTTCTGGAAATTTTCCTGGCTCCTTCGTCTCCTTCTCTTGCACATGTATTTAACTGCTGAGTCACACAGTGTCTACCTGCTCTCCATTTCCACTGCCTGTGTTTTGGGGCCTCTGAGATAACAGCTGAAAGGACAGGAAAATGTAAACTGCATTCAGCCAATTATCCTCTGAGTCTCCATTTCTTGATTTTTAAGCTGTTTTATATACTCTGAGGGCTGCATGAGAAACAGATGAAAAAGAGTACCAAAGTGCTCAGAAATTTAAAATGCTACAAAATAGGAGCTCAGAAATCACACACTGGTTGAATGTCATCGTGGGTATAGGTTAATATACGGGCTCTATATTTCTAATATAGAAAATGAGTGTTTCTATACTATTTAAACATAGGAAATTACTTTAGTTCTGTAGTTTGAAAATGCATCAGCATTCCAAGCACAGTTTTTTCAATTATAAATGACATTTGTAAGTATACGCTGTATGTAACAGAGTTCACATAGCTTTCCGTTCCTAAAGAGGGAACATTTAGCTGCTCAGTGGACCAAGCAGTTATTTCCTTTGAAATTGTAAGCAGAATTCATCCATTTTCAAGAAAATTTCTGCCAAATACCCAAATTTGCATAACCATACTGTTAGTTCTTCTAAATACAACAGGTGGCTGATGAGAAATGTGATGAATTTAGCGGGCTGCTGAACATGCTTAACATGTAGAAATCAAGATTCTATGGGTGTTTTCTGATTTTCTCATACAGAACATGAAAGGGACATGTCTTCAAAGGTCAAGATTTAATGAACTCTACTGTACCATTAGGGATGTTCTAAAATATACCTGGCTTCTCTTTCCTTCTCATTGATAATGAAGACCACAATGATGCCTTGCCTTGGGTCATAGTTGGCACTTTTCCCCAACACTGCTCCCATATAATTACACAAACGTCAACACAATGAAATAGGCAAATGATATCTTACAATTACTATGAAAACTGTTTTCACCTGACCAGACTTCTGGAACAGTCTTGGGTATCCCATAGGGTCCCAGACTACACTGAAATGTACTTTCCTAGAATAATATTTGGCAAATGATACAAACTCGGGAAAATTAGCCATAAGAAAAATAAAACATTATTGTTACCATTATAGCTAATTCTATTACTAGGAATAACAAGAGAGTGCCCATTCCTAAGAAATTTAAAGCCTTCCACCCTTCAGTAGCTTTCAAGGATGATTTCTGAAATTAGACATCTTCACTTAATAGAATTATCATTAATAGACATGTTATTTACATAGGGAATATTTTTAACTATGCCTAAACAGGTAGAAATGAGATCAAGTAAGGAGAAAAGAAATGAGAAAGAGCTAACTAGAGATGGGGGCAGTTTGGATCTGGGAGAGGCAGAAGGTGATAAAAAAAAGGATAGAGAGGAAGGAATGACAGGAGGAGAAAAGAACACATCAGACAGTAAGAGAAAAGAGAAAGGTGGAGGGGGTAAAGGCAGAGGAAGTGGAAAGAACAAGAATAGAGTGAATGGTTGGCATTCAGTGCTTAGGATCACAGGGCTAAGGCGCCATTACTAAATTACATAGGACAACAAAATCTGCTGGATTAAAAATTAATTAACGAATTAAATTATTGTATGGTGGGGTGGTCAGAGGAAAACTTTGGGGGGTCAGCTCTCTCCTTCCAACATTTGTATCTCAGGGATTGAACTTAAGTTTTCTAGGCTCAGCAGCAGGTACCCTCACCAACTGAACGATCCCTCCACTCCCAAATTTACCATTTTCATACATGGGCTTCAGAAAAATGAGCCCTTAAGGGATTGGGATCTTTCAGAAAAATCAGTCTTTAGGTAAGTCCAGATGTGCTGTGGTTTGTTTAGGTTCCTCCCAAAATTTCATAGTATTAAGAGGTGGGGCTTTTAAGAGTTGATTAGGCCTTAAGGGCTTCTCTCATTAATGGGAGTAAGGCTCTTTGATGAGGATTATGCAAGGAAGACTTGCTAGTCAGCTTTTCTGGCTGCCATGTAAAGATGCAGCAGAAAAGCCCTCATCAGATACAATGCTAGAGCCTTAATCTTGGACTTTCCAGCATCTAGACTCGAAAGAAAACAAATTTCAGTTCCTTATATATTATCTACCCTCAGATACTTTGTTATAGTAGCACAAAACACACTAAGATGTTAAAGGAAATGAAAGATGTACATTTAAAAGGGCTGGAGAGCTAGCTCAGCAGTTAAGAACACTTGCTGTTCTTCCAGAGGACCTGGGTTCGATTCCCTGCACCCGTATGGTGGCTAACAACAGTCCATAACTAACTCCAGTCCCAGTGGATGTGGCAGCCTCTTCTGGTCTCTGCAGGGCATTTCACACACATGATGCACTTACACGCAGGCAAAACACTCATACACATAAAGTAAAAATAAACATAAAGAAATATGTATATATAAAAGCATAAATATACACCTAAAACATTTTAAAAGGTGTTACCCATTAATCCTTTTTACTTTCATCTTGCTTGGGACCAGTGAAAACTCCATCACAAAGCAAGATTCATGTTTTTTGCAGTTTCTAAACCTTGTCTCAAATTTCTTTACAACAATCCATTTCAGCAGCTCTTCTGTTAGGGGACTTTCTTAATGAGCCATCAACACACCACACCTATCTTTTCTTGGCCATTTTAACTATTTCTTATATGAATTTTGGTCTGTAAACTGTTCTTAAATTAATACAAGTGTTTCACTATTAAATACATTGTAAAGTCTATAATTTTGCAGAGAAAGAATTGAAGACTACAATGGTGCGTCACCTCAAGGAGCTCCGTATTAAATATTCCAGGATGAAAGTGATTTCTCTCACTCCTTTTTTTTTATTTTAAATTTTTTTTTACAATTAAAGTTACAGTTTTAACAATATACAAAATATTACAGTAATTCAGATTTTTTGGCATAATGATTACAGATTTGATAAATACATTTTATATCTCATAATAGCAATGAAGATTATACAAAAGCTATTAAAACAATTATAAAAATAAATTCAATTGTCACTTAAGTATCTAAAGCTATTTTCCTTTGCATTCTTCCAGAATGATTTGTTCTTATTCTTTACCTTAATTTGAGGGACTTCAAAAAGATACTTGGTGTTTTTTTTTTTTTTTCATCCAAAAAAATTCATTCCAAGGAAATTGACATTGAGACGTTTTCACATGCATTTCTAATCTCTATATCCATGAATACCACTGGTCACAGTCACCCACCTCCTGAGCTCCTCGGCATCTGAGCATGAATACAAATTCGTCAGATAGACAGCCTTCTTCTCCCACTAGAGCCTCCAAACTCTGTCATCCCTGTCACTGTCCACTGTGCTGTCAGCACCCCCATCCATTCCCCCCTATCTGCCCTTCTGGTAAATCTAGTCAGCCAGAGGTCCCTGTTCCAGGAGGATCAGCTGTTCCTCATCGTAGTATGTTGGGTTACTGTCTGGAAGAGCCTTTATCTATCCTGGCCAACAACTTGACTGAAGGTATCGCCTGTCTGGCTTTGTTGTTTGTTGAGTAACTTTGTATATACATGTATGCTCCTATGATATTATGTTGGCCCCTTTAATCTTTGGTTATACTTCCCTTTTGGGTGTTTAAGGACATACAATTGGACCAGATAAACTGATTTGTTTTTACTCTTGAGGTCGTTAGAGGATCTGTTCCTCAGGGGTCCCATGGGTTTGGGAGGAGCCCCTGGCTCCTTTCTTTTACCAGTTCCATCTATGTGAAGATAAGACAAAGGTCCTGCTCGACCACTGTTGGCTTCTCTTGGAAGCATGGAGGAAATGATTCTTCCGTGTTGACCCTCCTCTTTATAGATTGGACACTGGTTCAAGTCCATCTGGTGGGGTCTCCTTGGATTTCTCTCACTCCTTTTAAATCTCTCTTCTCTGGGCTAAGGAGATGGCTCAGCGATTAAGAGCACTGGCTGTTCTTGCAGAGAACTCATGTTTGGTTTCTAGTACCCACATGGTGGTTAACAATCATCCATAACTTCAGTTCCAGGGGATCCGATGCTGCCTTCTGACCTCCGTAGGCATTTCATAACATGGGTGCATTTACACACATGCAGGCAATACACTCACACACACAAAAACAGAATAATAAAAATATTAAGTCTCTCTTCTCCCTACGCATACATGCTTTAAAAAAAATAAAAGTAATAAAAGGTAAAGAGACTTCAGTCTTAGGTGTAAAACAGAGCAATGTTACCAGCAGTGACGATGGAATCTGGGTTTTAAGGTTAAATGTGAAAATTTCCTGGCTATATGTAGGATGAGGTAGAATGACACAATCTGTAAAACCAACTCTGGAATGCACAAGGAGACCAGGCAAGTTACTCTGAGGCTTATTTTCAGTTCTGGAAAATAGTAAAAGAATGCCCTACCCATAATTTGTGGAAGATCAAGAACAATGGGAAAAATTAAATCTTATATAAATGAATTTCAATTACTATAAGGGACAATATTAACTATTAGTTGGATAGTCTTGAAAGTACATTGTAGTTATTATAAATGCATCTAGACTTCAGAGAAGGTAGAAAGAATAAAAGCATTGAGATATTATAGTTATTGACTAGGCATCATAATATTAAAAAGGAGTAGCCATTTACTCGTAGTAGTTTAAAACATATTATGATCATCTCCTCCATGAATCTTGAGTACAGATCAGCTGAAAGTCGTAACAGGGTCTTTAAAGAAAACGCTAGACTGTATATGCATCTGGAATGCAAGCGATCAGGCAAAAATAACCAAATATTCCTTTAAGAGCATCCCGTTAGCTGGTCACAACCCACCCTGAATCTCCCCTTAACTGCAAAGCTATCAGTAAGATAAAGTGACAGGTGATGTTTTATGAAGGAACTAAGTCACTGACCAATAGCACTTATTCTAGCATTTCAGTACATATCGTACTCATTTAGGGCCTGTTTAAACAAAGATTATTGGGTTCCTTCTAATAACACAAACTAAAACCAACATTCTCAGTTTGACAGTTGTATAAAAACAGGACTTTGCTGATATCTGGTTGATTCTAAGCAGGGAAGAACTTTGTTTCAGTTGCTATTTTTCAAGAGAAAGGCTAAAAGTTCACCAGCGGCCAGCTAACACAATGGGTTTTGGCCATTCTTGCCTAGTCCAGACTGTCTCAAGGCCTCAGGTGTGGGCTTATTATCTACAAACTTGTCTTTGTTCTTGTTAGTCAAAGAGAGTATGTGGAACCCACTTCATTAAAAACCCAGGTCTAGTGACACAAGCCTATAATTCTAGCTACTCGGGAGGTCAATGTAGAAGGATCACAAGTCCAGGGCCTGCCTGGGATACAAAGCAAATTCAAGGCTAGCCTGGGCAACTTAATTCTAGTTATGTTTCTCTGGTTTATTGTATCTTACACTTCCTAGCGCCAATTCCGATTAGAGGGAAGTCAGGCAGGAACACAGGGCAGGAACCCAGAGGCAACAGCTGAAGAACAGACCACAGAGGAACACTGCTTGCTGGCTTGCTCCTCCGGCCTGTACTCAGCCCACTTTTCTTAGACATCCTAGGACCACCTGCCAAAGGGTGGCCTGGTCCCTCCCACATCACTTAACAATCAATAAAATACCTCACAGACATGTCCACGGCCAACCCAATACAGGAAATTCCCCAGTTGAAGTTCCTTCTTCCCAGGCATGTCAAGTTGACAACCAGAGCCAACTATGACATTCTACCTCTAGTCAATCTTGCCACACAAACACCACTTTAAGCATAAACTTTCCTTTCTTTGTCTGTCCCCAAGTGCTCTTATTAATGTTACAGTATAAAACAGTCAAACTTTACAAGTCCCACAGTCTTAACTTCTGTAACTTGAAAGCACAATGTCTCTTTAAAATAATCCAGTCTCCTCTCAACTGTGGACACTTGTAAAATTAAAGCTAAATTACATGCTTTGTTTCAAAAGGAAATAAACAGACACATTTAGGCAAAACAGAATCCCAGCAATGTAGCTAGCTCAATATCCAACATCTGGGATTCACTCACAATCTTCTGGACTCCAAAAAGGCTTGGGCAGCTCCATTTCTCTGGCTCCACCTTTCAGAACACACACAGCTTGTATCATAGACTCAGGCCAGCTACACTCCATGCCTGCCAGTGTCCTTGGTGGTGATCCCATGGTCCTGGCATCTCCAACATGCTGGAGATTCCATTATAACTGAGGGTGCAACGAAACCAATGGCCTCTCCTGGACCCATATGGTGCCAAGCTTCAGAGTCTCTCCATAACCCCTTCAGTTCTGCAGCTTTCATGCATGGGCGACTGATCACTTACTGGGTGAGGGAGAGTATGCCTTACCAACAAACTTTAGATGAGCTGAGGAGACTCCAGTGAATAAATTTGCATCGAAAGATATTTGGGTGCAAATGCTTGGCTGGATAGGACTTAACATGTATAACGGAATACATGAGGTCTGGTTAGCGAGTGGGGGCGGGGGAGCATGGATGGGGAGAAGGGGTCTAAATTTAATTAAGAACTGTTGTATGAAATGTACAGAAGCTCAATAAAAAATTTTAAAAGTTCTCTCCTGGGTAAGTTGATAGAACCCTCCATGCCTTGACTTCCCCAGCCTCATTCACCCTCCCATCTCCCCCACCCATCTCTCCTCCTAGCCTGGGACCTGTCCCATTCCTTGTCTTGGTGCACCAGACACAGGAGGAACCAACACTGCTTCCTGATCCTTTGCATCCAGAACAACCCAGTTCCTTTCTGGAGTCCCCAGGAGCCCTCTGGGCCTGGCTCCACCCTCACCTCCCTCTTCTTCCCTGGTCTGCACAACCCACCAGCCTCTCTCACAAGAGCACTCAGGGCCTGGTCCCACCGTCACCTCCCTCTGCTTCCCTGTGCTGCACAACCCGACAGCCTCTTTCCTGGACTCCTGGCTGACCTTTCCTTTTCCTGGTCCTTTGCATCCAGACGAACTCAGCTCCTCAGTGCAGTCCCCAGGGGCCCTTGGGGCCACTTCTCACCCCCATCTTCCTTTACACCTCTGGATGACAGGGCCACCAGCTGCCCTAGACCAGCATCTTTCTTGGGTGCGGCTCCCAGGCCAGTCCAACCCCCAAATTCCACAGGCGAAAATTGTTCCTGGAGGGATCCAGACCTTAGGAGAAAGCCTGAGAGCATCTGATCCTCATCTGACTTGGGCCTCTGTGGGAACTACTGCAGAGAAAAGCAATCTGGCCACTCCAATATAAAATCAAAAAGAGAACTGGAAGCTTAGAGGAACCAGCCTTTCATGCTCAAAAAGTCAACCAGAAAGACACATAAAGTTCACAAAAAGAAGCAGATCTAAACTTGAAGGCTTGAGTCTCAAACAAGAATCAGAAACTACAAAAGAAATTCACATGTCAAAATCACAGAGAAAAAATAATAACACAAAAAAACCAAAATAACATATTCCCACCAAATACCAATGGTCCTCTAGAAGACTAAAATGAGAACCCCCTCAATTATAAACATGATAAAAGAATTCAGTGAATTCAAAGAACACACAAAAAAAGAAATCAAAGATACATGATAAGATAGGGATAAACTTCTGAATGAATTAAGAAAAAGAGTAAGAAATATTGAAGACTACTCAGGCTGAAATGAAGAAGGAAATGAAACACTCAATAAGCCAATTAGAAACAATAAGAGAAAGCCTCACAAATAGGATGAATGAAATAGAAAGCAGAGTAACAAGACTGGAAGATAAAAAGGGCAAACTACACTACTCAAGCAAACATTATGAAAACTTTAAGAAATCACAAGAATGGAATATGCAGGAATTGTGTGACACCATGAAAAGACCAAACTTACGAATCATAGGCACACAGGAAGGAGAAGAATCTGAGGATAATGGCATGGACCAGATCTTCAACAGAATTGTGGAAGAAAATTTCCCAAGATTAAAGAAAGACATGCCTATACAAATACAGGAATCATATAGAACACCAAACAGACAGGAAAAGAAAAGAAACTATCCATGGCACATCATAGTAAAAACACGAAACATACAAAACAAAGAGACAACACTGAAAGCTGCAAAAGAAAAACAACAAAGTCACATATAAAGGAAAACCCATTAGGATTACAGCTGACATTTCAGTGCAAACTATGAAAGCCAGAAGGGCCGGGACCAAAGTATTTCCACTTATAAATGACCACAGATGCCAACCCAGATTACTAGACCCAGCCAAAATGTCTATTATAGTCGAAGGGGAAAGAAAAATCTTCCATGACATAAATAGGCTGAAGGAATTCATGTCCACAAATTCATGTCCACAAAACCAGCCCTTCAGAGAGTTCTGGAAGCAATACAAAGAGCTGAAGAAAGGAATGACTATATAGAAAGGGTTGTAGAAAGAAATTCAATGAAGGTATAACTGTGGAAAAGCACAGCTATATCAAGAATGTAAACAGAAATAAAAATGACAGGATTCAATACTCATCTTTCATTAATAACTTTAAATATTAACAGATTGAACTCCCCAGTCAAAAGACACAGACTAAGTGAATGGATTAAGAAACAAAACCCATCTTTTTGTTGTCTACAAGAAACTAATCTCACTTTCAAGGACAGACACTATCTTAAAGGGAAAGGATGGAAAAAATATACCAAGCAAATAGACGAAATACACTTTAAGCTAAAACTAATCAGAACAGATAGAGGGCCACTTCATTCTGATCAAAGGAACAATCATGTACATATATTCACCAAACTCTGGTGCACCCAACTTCATAAAAACAATAATACAGGACTTTAAGACCCAGATTAATCACAACTCATTAATAGGACGGGATTTCAATATCCCAATGTCTTCATTAGATAGGTCAACAGGGCAGAGATTAACAGAGAGACATCTGAATTAAACAATACCATATATCAAATGGATTTAACAGACATCCACCGAGTATTCCACCCAAGCACCAAAGGACATACTTTCTACTTAGCACCCCATGGAACCTTCTCCAAAATCGATCATATACTGGGGCACAAAGCAAACATTAACAAATACAAAAAGACTGAAATAATTCCATGCATTCTATCAGACCACAATGCAATAAAGCTTACAATCAACACCGGAAGAAGTCTTAATCACCACATGAAAACATGGAGATTAAACAACACACTCCTGAATGATGAATGGGTCAAAAGAGATATTAAGAAAGAAATAAAAGTATTCCTGGAATTAAATGAAAAGGACAATACAACACAACAAAAACTCTGGGACATGCTGAAAGCTGCCCTTAGAGGGCAGTTTTTAGCTCTAAGTGCCTACATCAAAAAATCAGAAAGAACACAAATAAATGACTTAACATTGCAACTCAAGACATCTGAAAAGCAACAACAAATGAAAACCAAACACATCACACAAGAAGAAATAACAAAACTCGGGGCTGAAATTAATGAAATCAAAACAAAGAAAACAATAAAAAAAATCAACAAATCCAAGAACTGGTTCTTTGAAAA
>NW_008344634.1:1085042-1086737 GCF_000622305.1 Nannospalax galili
ACCACATACAGACACACATCAAAAAGATCATCCACCATGATCAAGTCTGCTTTACCCGAGAGATGCAGGGATGGTTCAATATACATAAGTCAATAAACGTCATAAATCATATAAATGGGCTCAAAGGCAAGAACCACATGGTCATCTCAATAGATGCAGAGAAGTCCTTTGACAAAATTCAACATGCGTTTATATTCAAAGTCCTAGAAAGAATTGGACAGGAGGGAACATACTTCAAGATAATTAAAGCCATATATAACAAACCTGCAGCCAACATCATTCTACATGGAGAAAAACTGGAAGCATTCCCATTGAAATCAGGAACCAGACAAGGCTGTCCACTATCCCCACTTCTCTTTAACACAGTACTTGAAGCTCTTGCAAGAGCAATAAGACAAGAGCAGGAAATTACAGGAGTAATAATTGGAAAAGAAGAGATCAAATTATCCCATTTCGCAAATGATATTATATCTAAGAGATGCCAAAAATTCCAGCAGAAAACGCCTAGAAATGATTAACACATTCAGTAAAGTGGCAAGTTACAAAATTAACCTACAAAAGTCTGTAGCCTTTCTATATATCAATAACAAGCAATCAGAGAAATAGCACATGGAAACACACCCCTTCACAATAGCTGAAAAAAATAAAATATTTTGGAATAAACCTGACCAAAGACATTAAAGAGCTCTCCCATGAAAATTTTAAATCTTTAAAGAAAGAGACTGAGGAAGACATCAGAAGGTGGAAGGACCTCCCATGCTCATGGATTGGAAGAATAAAGATTGTGAAAATGGGCATCCTACCAAAAGTCATTTATAGATTCAATGCAATCCCAATGAAAATCCTAACGACATTTTTCACAGAATTGAAAAAAACTATCCTAACATTCATATGGATGCACAAAACACCTCGGATAGCCAAAAAAAAAAAAAAGAAAGAAAAGAAAAAAGAAAAAAAAGGAAAGAAAAACAAAGAAAAAGAAAAAACTAAACCCTGAGTACTAAGAGCAATGCCTGGGGGATTACTATGCAAGATTTTAAGCTGTATTACAGAGCTATAGTCATAAAAACAACATGGTATTGGCACAAAAATTGACCCATAGATCAATGGAACAAAATTGAAGACCCAAATATGAGTAAATGCAATTTCAGCCACCTGATATTTGACAAAGGCGCCAAGAATATTCCCTGGAGGAAAGACGGCATGTTCAGCAAATGGTGCTGACAAAACTGGATCTCCACCTGTAGAAGAATGAAACTAAACCCTTTTCTTTCACCCTGCACAAAAGTCAATTCCAAATGGCTCAAACATTCCACAAATTCAATGCCAAATGGATCAAAGACCACAATGTAAAGCCTGAAATTCTAAAACTGTTAGAAGAAAACATTGGCAAAAGCCTAAAAGATATAGGTGTAGGAAAGGATTTTCTAAACCGGACATCAATTGCTCAGGAAACAAGGTCAAGAATAAAAAAATGGGACCTTCTTAAACTAAAAAGCTTCTGTACATCAAAGGAGGCGACCAGGGAAGTGAAGAGAAAACCCATAGAATGGGAGAAAATCTTCACCAGCAACACATCTGACAGAGGTTTAATATCCAGAATATACAATGAACTCAAAAAACAGAGAATCAAAACAAAAGCAACCCAGTTAAAAGATGGGCTAAGGAGCTAAACAGAGAGTTCTCAAAAGAAGA
>NW_008344634.1:1087093-1088843 GCF_000622305.1 Nannospalax galili
AGTGTCCTCAATTGATGAGTGGCTAATGAAAATGTGGTTCATTTATATGATGGAGTTTTACTCAGCAGTAAAGAAAGATCAAATCATGAAATTTTCAGGTAAATGGATGGAACTAGCAACTGTTATACTAAGTGAAGTAACACAGACACAGAAAAAAAAATGACGTATGTTCTCCCTCATATGTGGATCCTAGCACCAAACCCTGATGAGTGAGTATGTATCCAGACATAACTCCAGGAACCAGGATAATGGAAAGGAACCAGGGAGACAAAGGAAAAGAAATAACCTGAAAGAGAAGAACAGTAGGAAACAGGCCTTAATAAGGGAGATATGGATAAAAATTGGGTTAGTTTAAGGCAGGGAGGAGGGAAGGATATACAAGGAACATAGGGGATAAAGGGAAAGAAGGTCAAGAGAGGAAGGATCATAGGAAAAGAGTATTATTAAGGGAGAAAAGGTAAATATGGGGGCACCTTAATTGGGGAAAACATGATGGAAGGGTTAGAGAATGTGAGAGATAAATAATGCCTAGCTAGTTTTAAAAACCAGAGGGAACCACATTAGTCCAACAACCTACAGACAAATAATTCATACCAGATCAAGAAATATATGTACAGGTAAGGTTTATATGAGACAATCTTTGCCCAAGATTTATCTACATGGCACATCATGATTAAAAGTACCAGACTGGTAGAACTAACCTTCTTGGATGTTTATCAGACATAGTTTGAGGCCTATAATAATTTGGTCAGAGGGACATAAAGGACAGTTTTTGCTCCTTGCCCTCCTAGGTCGACTAGTTCCAGGGGACTATGAGCATCTTCCAAAATGTCCTGTAATTGTGGTGGGTCACCTGTGTTCTTGATCAAGCAGGCCGAGGAGATCCCACGGGATGGACTTGAACCAGTGTCCAGTCTACAAAGAGCAGGGTCAACACAGAGAAATTATTTCCTCCATGCTTCCAAGTGAAACCAGCCATGGTCGAGCAGGACCTTTGACTTATCTTCACATAGGCAGAACTGGTAAGGAAAGGAGCCAGGGGATCCTCCCAAGCTCATGTGACCCCTGAGGAACAGATCCTCAAATGGCCTTAAGAGTAAAAATAAATTGGTTTATCTGGGCCTACTCTATGGCCTTAAACACCCAAAAGGAAAGTATAACCAAAGATTAAAGGGGCCAATATAATTTTTAAGAGTCGATATGTATAGTTAAAGACTACATAACAAGCAACAATTCCAGATAGGAAGTACCTTCTTTTGAGTTTTTGGCCAGGGTGGCCCAAGGGACTCCCAGATAGTAACCCAGCATAAAACTGGGAAAATAATCAGCGGTCCTCAACCTTATCTAAAGGAATATTGACAACTGATTGCTGCTAGATGTGGAACAGCTGACCTTCCTAAAACAAAGGCTTCTAGATAGGCTGACTAGATTCACCAGATGGACAAGTAGTGGGGAACTGCTGGGGGTGCTGACAACACAGTGGACAGGAGCAGGGATAACAGATTATGAGTGCTCTAGTGGGGTGAGGGAGGCTATGGGAGGGTGCTATCTATAGGGAAGTGCGTGTACAGTTGAATAAGATTGTTTGGGATGTTTTATGTGATATGCACACAGAAAAAAAATCAATAAATTTTTAAAAATGTATTATATTTGAGGAGGAAGCTTAAAATTTTATGTCATGTTAGTTAGTAGAGGTGATGAACATTACCACTGAAATCTAGCCGATGACTTTATAGACATACACAGGCAC
>NW_008344634.1:1089067-1089564 GCF_000622305.1 Nannospalax galili
CTGATGACTTCATACCCATACTCAGGTGCCAAGGATCTGAGTGTAACCGACTGTGACTAGTAATAATCAGATACATAGAGATTAAAGACATATGTGCAAACATCTAAGTGTTAATAGCATTAGAAATGTAGGAAACAGCATATTTTAAAATGAAATGGAGATCTTCTTAAAGGGTAAAAAACTCATTTAATTTTATATCTTACAGGGTCTATACTGAGTTTAATATTGTATAACTGTATTAATTTAACTGTGAACCTAAAAATTTACAGTCACTTTTGAAAGATATGTATCCTTGCTCTGGAGTGTGTTACTGAATATGTTAAAGCTGCAATGATATGTTTCTTCTAATCATGTAGTTATTAAATTAAAAAAAAATTCAAAGTGTAAAAATTTGCTTGCTAATAATTAGTAAATGTGAAAAACATTACCATTGAAATCTACCTGATGACTTTATATCCATGCTCAGATGCCAAGGAGCTCAGAAAGTAACCAACTGT
>NW_008344634.1:1089802-1096912 GCF_000622305.1 Nannospalax galili
TTTTATTTCTTACAGGGCTTATACTGAGTTCAATACTGTATAACTGTATTAACTCAACTGTGAACCTAGAAACATGTACCCACTTGTGAAAGAGATATACTCTTGCTCTGGAGTATGTTACTGTATATGTTAAATCTGTAGTGAAATGCCTCTTCTAATCATGTAGTTATTAAAAATTAAAAAAAAATATATTAAAAAAATAAAAATTATGTAATTTTTTTTTAAATAACAGTAACATGTGGGAGCCTCTTACACATAACCAAGTCTGGTTTAATGCTAGAATTGCAGTCTTGGTCCTCTCTGGACTACAGCTCCTGTCTGCTGACCCTGAGGAAATACACCCCAGAACATTCCACCTCAATCATGTTGGTCTCTTGTTAATCACAGCTGATTTTTCAGCCCCAGCTAGCCAGCATCTATTATGCAGTAAAGCAAAGGTTTCACTTCCACAGATTCTTTTTTTAATGTAATAATGTTATTAATTCTTTGAGAATTTCATACACGGATACAATGTATTTTTAATATATTAGCCCTATACCCCTAATTTTCCCAATTCCTTATCTAATTTTTGTTTGTTGTTTTTTCTTTTAAATCTCTAGAAGTTCATTTAGGTACTTTATGTTTTCTGTAGGGCACAGGTGAAGGCACACTGAGGCTGTAGAAGAGTAATAGAAAAATAATGGAAAACCTCTTGGTGCCTGGGAATGGGCGAGCTCCAACATCAGGGCCTGGGTGCCCAGGACCACCTGCAGAGTCAAGACTATAGCTGACCACCAAGGAAGGCAAGAAGTCCATTCTTGAGAATCAGTCTTCCCAAGACTAGAAACTGAAAATGAAAGAATGTCTCCCTGTTCCCATTGTAACTCTTAATACAGAGGCAAAGCCACTACCATGCACAATTAGGGACCTTGTGGGGAGGGAACTGTGAGGGATGCAGTCACTCAGAGAAGGCTGAAATTGCTGCTTAGAGCATATTTGAGGCAATATGCTCCACCATCAGCCCACCACCAGAGGAATGTGGAACCATGGCCAATGGCTAGGGACCACAGTGCCAGGCTCAAGGTAGGGACAGCTCCAGGTTCACAGGAGGGGACTATAGCTCCAGGCTTACAAGGGGGACCACAACTCTGGCTCAGGGAAGAGGCCACATTTGAAGCTCACAGGAGTGGATCCACAACTCTGGCTCATAGGAGGGGATCATAGCACCAGACATAGGAGGGACTTCCACAGTTTCTTAATCCAAAATATAATCACACAAATATCCCAGAAAGAATCTCTGAGGGACTCTCAAATTCTCCCTGAAACTTCCCAAGCCAGGCTTCTATCAACTGCATTTCTTCAGGCTCCCATAGAACAGCTCACCAAGCTCCAAGAAATCAACAGGTTTTCCAGCCCAAAGTCCCAAACACTTCAAACTTCCACAATCCTTCCCCGTAAACCCCAACATGGTCAAGTGTGCCACAGCAAAACCCCATGGGAGTGGTACCGATTTCTGCCCTAGTTTGTTCTCTATTGCTGTGATAAATACTAACCAACACCCACTTGAGGAGGAAAGGGTTTGATTGCACCTTATACTTCCAAGTGACAGTCCATCTTAGATGGGGGCAGGCAGGAAATTAAGCAAGGTAGGAACCTGGAGACTGGAACTGCAGCAGAGACCAAAGAGGAATGCTTCTTACTGCCTTGCTTGCTCCTCTGGCCTGTGCTCAGCCCGCTTTCTTATACAACCCAGAACCACCTTCCCAGGGGTGGCACCATCCACAGTGGGCGGGGCACTCCCACATCACTTGACAATCAATAAAATACTTCATAGACATGTCCAAAGGCCAAGCTACTACAGGAAATTTCCCCATTGAAGTTCCCTCTTCATAGGTGTGTCAAGTTGACAATGGAAACTATCCAGCAAGGCAATTTAGAGATTTTTGTGTTGCTATTCTAAATTTGTGTATGATATGGTTGGCAAATCTTAAACTGTTTCTTGCATTTTCCTTATCATACTTATAAATAAGTGATCCTATACAATGAGTTATAGAAATAATGGTACAGATCATTGTCTTTTTGAGGATTTTATGGGAATTTAGATTCTAAAGCTTCAAAAGTAAACATGAGAAGTGTATGTTTTTAGGTGACATTTCTGTTAAATTTTTTCATTGTGATATTATGATGCCCTTATTAAACCATGGGTTATTTAGCTTAAGAATTACACACACGGCTGGGAAGTTATTAATCCACGGGCTATTTAGAGCTATGTTGTTTGGATTCCTAAAATGTAATCTGTTTTTAAACACCTGTTTATTGTGATTCTAACTATAGTTACCTAATGGTATGAGAACCTGGCCTTTATGATTTAGCTTTAGAATTTTCTAAGACTTTTTATGACTTTAAAAAACATTTTAAATTATTTTATTATTTTTATGTGTATGAGTGTATTGCCTGCATGTATGTAAGTGCACCCATGTAGTGCAATGCCCACAGAAGTCAGAAGAGGGTGTTGGATTTCCCCGGAACTGAGTTACAGAAGGTTGTTAGTCGTCAGGTGGGTGCTGACACCTGGGAATTGAATCCAGGTCCTCTGCAAAAGCAGCCAGTGTTCTAAACTGCTGATCAAGTTTATTCATTGTGGTGTTAAAATTTAAAACCTTAAGGGCATTTGTACCAGTTCTGTTCTATTTCTGGAGGAAGTCTGCTGCAATCAACTCCTTCACAATATGGATTTTCTGAGTTTCTCTTAAAATTTTGGGAACTTTTGCCTCATGTATTTTAAGGCTGTCATTAGTGGTTTTTGAGTTGCTAGTTTTAAATTTTTACACCTTTTTAGGGTTTATTGTATGATGGTGCTATCTGTCTTTATTTCCAATTTCCCGTACTGCTATTATTTTTTAAATTACTTTGTTGCTGATTTTCTTTGCTTTTCATTGCTTCTCGCATCTCTGTTCCATTATGCACTGTCCTTACTAATCAAGTAGTCTTATCGGTTTTTCAGCAATAAACTGTTAATCTTAGCATGACTGAAACATTTTACTTTAGCTTCAGAATAAATATTCCAAGTGGGCAGTTATTTCCCTCAATACTTCCAGAACATTCCCTCCCAGTTTCTCAGCATCTTTGTTACTGATAAGAAATCAGGTATCAATCTGAATGTGTTCCCTTAGAGAACAAGTCATTTCTCACTGAGATTTTTCTCTTTGTTTAGCACATTCAATTTCACTGTGATATGCCTTGAGATAAATTTGTTTAATATATGATTCAATGTCTTTTAAACCTTTTCTAATAGTACTGTATACATTTTTTTCTTTCAGAATCTGTATTAAGTGTATATATCATTTCTCATTTCTTTTTTTTTTCCTCTTATGATCTGGAAACAAAGTAACTTGTACAAAAACTTAAGAATTGTCTATTAATGTCTTACATCAGCAGTATGATGGAAAAAGAATCATGGCCAACTAGAAAAAGTAATATAAAAATGTTCTATACATAAATGACATATTTTATAATCAACACAAATTTAGTTCGAGATGTCTTTGATTGAAACGCAATAAATTTCTGTCTTCTCATTCCTTGCAAAATGTTGACTGAAAGGGAAAATCCTTTAGAAATTTCTGTTAACTCCACTCAGTCTTCCAGAGGCCTTTTAGTGTTGTTACTTCATTTTTGTTTTTTGAGACAGAGTTCCATGTAGCCCAGGCTGGTCTTAAAGTCTCTAGGGCACTGAGGCTGGTCTTCAATGCCTGATTTTTCTGCCTCCATCTCGCAAGTGCTGGGACTAGGATCTGAACTACCACAGTCTATTCTTCTAGATATTGTGGTGGTTAGCTTCAATCATCAACTTGACACAACCTAGAAACACCTGGGAAGAGAGTCTCAGTGACAGATTGTCTACACTGGGTTTGGTCTGTTAGTGTGTCTGTGAAGAACTGTCTTAATTTAGCTAATTGAAATGGCAAAAAGCCAGCCCACTGTGGGCTGGCACCATTCCTTGGGCAGGGGATCCCGAACTGTATCAGAATAAAGAAGAGCAGAAGCAAGCAAGCAAATGAGCCTGGATGAATTCATTTCTCTCTGCTCTTGATTGTGCATAAGATGGGATGGGATGGGGTGGGATTGGATGGAAGGGACAGGATGGGACAGGATAGGAACAACTATTTGAAGTTGCTGTCTTGACTTCCCCCAGTATTGGGCTGGCACCTGGAACTGTAAGCCAAATAAACCCCTTTCTCTCCTCAGCTGTCTTTGGGTCAGGATGTTTGATAACAGTAACAGAAAGGAAAGTAGAACACTCATAAAATCAGAATTATTGTTAGGGATAAAATTTTCAATAATGAAGAATCCTTCATGGACTCTATCATCAAGAACACACATTAGGGTTGGAGATGAAACTGGCTGGTAAGTGCTTGTCTAGGCCATGTAAGGCTCCAGGTTCCTGAGCACAAAATACCCCAAAAGAATACACGGTAAATTTGGTAAACAGACTGCTCTCTTCTTGTCCAAACTTTAAAAAAAAATATTTTACTTATTATTTTTATTTTATTTGTATACATGTATTGCCTGCATGTAGGTAAGTACACCTGTGTTGTGAGATGCCCGCAGAAGACAGAATAGGCTGTCAGGTCCCATGGAACTGGAGTTACGGACAATTGTTAGCTGCCATGTGGGTGCTGGGATTCGAACCCAGGTCTTCTGCAAGAACAACCAGTGTTCTTAACCACTAAGCCATCTCTCCAGCCCCTTCTTGTCCAAACTTTTAAATGACTAGGATTAAAAAGAAATTGCCACCTTCCAAATGGCATCATTTCATTAACAGGTGGTTTAAAATCGCATATTTCACTAAATGCTGAAAATGGGGATAAATGAATAGGGATAAATGAATTAAAGATATGAGCTTTCAAATCCCATACCCAAGAGCGTTTGGGGAACATAAATTAGACTTGATAGGCTTTTAAACCAACAGAAGACATGAAGTGTGTGTGGGGGGGGGATGTAGTAAAGTGAAAGTGCAGATGGTAGAGGGAGTGACTATAATAAAAATACATTGTATGTATAAAGGGGCTGGAGAGATGACTCAGTGGTTAAGAGCACTGACTGCTCTTGCAGAGGACCTGGGTTCGATTCCCAGCACCCACATGGTGGCTATGAACCATCCTTAACTCCAGTTCCAGGGGAATCCAAAGCCCTCTTCTGACCTCTGTGGCATTACATGACACAGGTGCACTCAGATACATGCAGGCAATATACTCATACACATAAAAATAATAAATAAAATAGTTTAAAAAATACACTGTATGAAATTCTTCAAGAATCAATGAATTTTAAAAAAACTAAAAAACACAAAAAAAGATAAAAAGAATGTTTGCTGGGCATTGTAAAGACCCATTACTGAGAATAAAGATTAAAAAATAAGCGGGTTTACCAATTATATCCGGTTATATGCATTTCTCAAGTCTTTGTAGGAAACCACAACCTTATGTCCTCTAAAGATATATCATAAGGAAAAAAAATTGAACTTCTTCAAAAACTAAGATTTAGGCTGACAAATATAAATAAATAAATAAATATACATATGAGCCACATATAACATTCTGATATATTTTAGAACAGACAAATCAAGCTAATGAAAATATCTATATTTTTCCATATACATCATTTTGGTGTAAAAAATACTTAAAATCTGTTTAGCAAGTTTTAAGTATACAATACTGTTACGAACTATAGTTACTGTTGTACAAGTATCTCTTAAACTTATTCCTCCTGTCTGACTTAAATTTTGTATCCTTTGGCCAACAACTCCCTATGTGTGCACCAGAAATGTATGAGAAACAATCCCATTGGCCCTGTACATAATACAAAGTCTAGAAATCACTAAATCCATGAATTGGTTTATCCATTGTATGACCTAGTACAGAGTCCAAAAAGGAGTTATATTTCTCTCTCTCTCTTTCTCTCTCTCTCTCTCCCATAGATATATATTTAAAGTGAGATCTCTCTCTCCATTGATAAATCACTTAACTATCATTGGCATGCCATTCTATTGTGACATATTTCCATCACTCTGAGTTACTACCTAATATCACTGTCCTAGATCATGGATGTAATCTTCATATGGAGGAGAGAGAGAGAGAAAGAGAGAGAGAGAGAGAGAGAGAGAGAGATCCCAGAGGTAAATCATTGGAAAATATGTTCAGCCTTTATATAAAGGTAGTCAGAAAGGGAGAAAAGTCTAATAATGTATTGGTAAGGAATAATTCATAGCTGATAAAACTAATGAAAAACAAGAGAATGAATAACATTAAATGCAGGCAAAATAACTGTCTCCCAAATGTCAGGGTACAAGGGAAGCTTCCAATGTACTGGGAGGATTTAGACCTTTGGCTGAATAGGAAGTAGCGTTTGGTTATTCTTTGATGTTGTAAGCATTATTCACTTTAAAATTTCAAAACTCAACCAAAACAAAATAAAAATTAAAGGAGCAGAAGTCAGTGGGTAAGGAGTCTACTTACGAGGTAGTTGAAGACAACAAACTTATTAAAATAGCAAAACACATACACCTTAAGTTCAATTGGCTCTCCACCAGCCCTGAAGGAAACACGGCACTTGGGTGTCCAAGGCATTCTACACTATACATGTCTACCATTTATACACATGCAAACATTTGTCCTTATTAAGGCTTACCAAAGTGGACTTCTTCTATTGTTTTCTGAACATACCATTTCCATCTTTCCACCTCAGTGCCTTTACTCAGACTGTATGATGCACTGCACACCTAGATCACTTTCTCTACCTACTCAAGTTCCATTATACTCCGAAGTACATAAGAAATACCACCTGGGTTAGCCAGTGTTCTGTCATCACAACAGATATCTAAGATCAACAACTTATTTAAAAAAGGTTTTGTCTTAGTTTGCTTTCTTGCTGCTGTGATAAAACACTGACCAAAACCGACTTGGTGAAGAAAGAGTATTGGTAAGAATTATTCCTTACCAATACTTTATTAGACTTTTCTACATTTCTGATTACCTTCATATAAAGGCTGAACATATTTTCTAATGATTTGCCTCTATTTGGGATACTCTCTCTCTCTCTCTCTCTCTCTCTCTCTCTCGCTCCCGCCCTTGT
>NW_008344634.1:1096943-1112531 GCF_000622305.1 Nannospalax galili
ATGGAGAAAAGCCAAAGCAGGAACTCAAGGCAGGAACCTGGAGGAAGGAACCGAAGCAGAAGCAGAGATGTTGGAGGAATGCTGCTTACTAGCTTGCTTTCCCCTTGCTTGCTCAGCTATCTCGTGGTCAGGTCTGTCACAGCAACTGTCCCACTCTCTGATACCAATTTCTGTTTTGGTTAGCTTTCTGTTGCTGAAATAAACTGACCAAAAAGAAACTTGGGGAGGTAAGGGTTTATTTCATCACAGTCCATTACCAAAGGAAGTTAGGACAAGAATTCAAGGCACTAAAGGAGAAGAAGGATCAACAGAGGAACGCTGTTTACTGGCTTGCTCCACCCTGTCTTTCTCAGCCACGGGCCCTCCTACATCAACCAGTAATTAAGAAAATGCCCCATGAGACATGACCACAGGCCAGTATAATGAACGAAATATCTCAGTTGAAGTTCCCTCTTCCTAGCTGTCTAGTCTGTGTCAACTTGACAAATACTAAGCAGCACAGGTTTATTTTGGCTCAGAATTTTGGAGGTTCAGTCCATGATTAGTTGGCCCAGTTGCTTTTGGGTCTGTCGTGAGGCAGGACACCAGGCTGGAGAATGTGGGAAGGCCCAAAGTGCTAACACCATAGCCATGGACTAACACAAAGAGGAATGAATCGGGGTTCCACAATCATCTTGAAGGGCATCATCTTCAGTGACCTAAGACCTCTTTATGAAGCCCTTACCTCTTAACAATTCTACAATCTAGCCACAGCACCGTGTTGAGGAACAAGCTATTCTAAAGTTTGGGAGCTGTCAGACTTATCCATGAAGTTTCTTCTAACCAAATCACCAGCAGTGATCCCTGCTCTGTCTCTTAGCCCTTACTACATTTGTTTCAGACAGGGTCTCAGATGGTTCAAGCTGATTTGCAATTTGCTGTGTAGTCAAGGATAGCCTTTCTGAGCTCCTAATCTTCCTGCCTCCACCTCCCACTTGCTGGGATTATAGGTGTATGCCACCCAGCCAGGGGCTCCTTTCATTCTTCTTGTAATTCCATTCACCTCAAATTTAGTAGTTATCTTGTTTAAATCCCTTAACTAGATTGTACGGGTTAGTTAAGGGCTCTATGTTCAGTTCTTCCTCTGACACTGACACATTGCTTTACAGAATGAAGAAGCTAATGAGCATTTGCAGAACCGAATAAATTATTGTCATAAAGAGAGGAAAGAAAGAACAGGAAACATTTCTCATTTGAGACTCAGCATGGAATTTCTCACAGTGACACTGAGGGAAAAAAAAAAGTGCCATAATCATGGACCTGTATTTTGTCCTTTTTGTAAAATTTATCCATATTTGGTAATATTTTCTGCAGGCACAAAACGGTGCTTGGAATTCCAAAGAACCTGTCTTCAAAAGAACGTATGGAGAGATATACTGGCAGAAGGAAAAACATTTTTAGTTAAGTCTGCCTTAAGCTTCTTATGAAACAAAATACTGCTAATGACAATACAGACTGTGGAAGTTAAAATTTTATGTTCTAAACATGAAAGTTAATTTCATCATTATTATATTATTTATTTAGATTTTCTGGGTCTTTCTGAGGCAGTATCTTCATGTAGCTTCAGCAGGCCTGGAACTGGCTATGTAGATCAGGCTGGCCTGGATCTCACAGAGATCCTCCTGTCTCTGGATTAAAGGCGTGCGCCACCCTGCCCTGCTTATTTGTATTTGTTTCAAGACAGGATTTCATTTTGAATATCAGGCTGGCTTAGAACTCACTATCCTTCTGCTTCACCTTCCTTAGTCTAGGATTACAGGTGTACACTAATACTTCTGGCTCCATCAAAGTTAATTTCTGAAAAAACCCAAACTTAAAAGAGAGAACACAGATAAATTAAAAAGGCTTCTTACTGCATTCCATTTCCACCTTTATCTGATATTATATTTCAAGGTACAATCCAACATTCAGGTGAAAAACTCTTTGTCTCTCCTTTCCCACAAGTCTTTACTATTTGCAGTTGCTGTGTAGATAACACAAGAGTTCACACATAGGAAATATATATATTTAAGGTTAAATCTATCCCAATACTTTATGCCACATACAGTGTTTCCCTCTGAAAAAAAAAATGCTTATCTTATGAGATAAATTGTGAAGGCGATTCTTTGCCAGACTTTGGGTAGGAAGGGGGAACTGGTTGGGACAGTTCTTAATTTGGAATTTGACTAATCTTCCAATGCATATACATAAGTAGTGCTATATTCTTTCACTGAGTACTTATTGAACACTGTGATGGGTACTGAGGAGTGAGTAATATACACAAAGATTCTACCTTCAAATTCTATAAGCTGCTGCAAAACCTGTATATCATCTACTGGAGGAAATGAACAGTAAACAAACAAGACAAATTACAGTTTATGGTATAAGCTGTAAAGGAGGGAAAGTAAACAGGATAAGAAGCCACTTAATAATCAGTAAAGGCCTCTCAGATGCATTTTAACCCAGAAAGGACAAAAACAGACCCAACCTTACACATTAATTGGGGAAGAGCTTCTCAGGCAGAGAGAAGTGGAAATTTCCTGAGATGCAAACAGACTCATTCTGTTTGAAGAACACAAATGGGACAGTGTAGTCATATTTTTTCAAACTGTGGATCATGTTTTGGATTGTGCTATCAATTTTGTGGGTCACTGAATTTTTAAAAAGGAAATGGAAAAGAAAATATCACCCGAGCCACAAAATAGCCCTTTTTTTTAGACAAAATATTCTTTAATGAGCTTTTGTTTTAGGTATGTGAGTAGGTATATGTATGTGCTGGGTTGCAATGTGTATGTTTCTTAATGTAGGGAATGGTCAACTCTGTACTAAGTAAGGAGAATAGTAACAGGTGAGGATGGGCAGGTGGCCAAGAGCCAGACCATATATGGCCTTGCACTGATGGCCAAGAAGATGAATTGGGACTTTATTCTAAATACTGTGGGAAGACACTGAAGGGTTTTAAGCTGGGGAGTGACATGATCTCATTTGACATTATGATGTTGCTGAAAGATTACTATAGTGAAATCCAAAAGGCGTTGAGGAGTAGGCCAGGCCAAGTTTCTAACACCATGGATTCTGTACAAATTGCTTAACTTCGGTGTGCCTCACTTCCCTCATTTTAAAAATGAGAAGGTTGAAGCAAGATGACCTTTAAGACTTTGTCGATTGCTTAATTTCTATTTGCTGCTTGCTCCTTTGAGCGTTAAGTAAATGGCCATTGTAGACTTACAAATTCACTAGTTATGAGTTACATCTTTAAATACTATAAACCATATAGCTTTAAATTACATTTCTATAGAAAGCAATTTTAGAATCATCTATTTATTGGAATTTGGTATGATATCAGACATGAGATCTCTGGGCTAAAAGTGAATCAAGTGCTTTTGCAACTCTATGGTACAAAGTTTGGTGTGTGAAGAAAATTGGCAAGGAGGCATGAAAAAGATTTACCAACCAGGCTCTTTGGAATAGATTTCCTTATTTGTTTCAGGTTTTCAATGAATATACGATTAGAACAGTTTAAAGCTGTAGGACTCTTCTGCTGAGTACTAAAGTCAAAATATGGAAGCTTAATTCCTTTCAAAGTAACCCAAACAACTGAGGCAAAATTTTTATTGACAACCTTCTATATTTTCAGTACCACACCAGACAATTTCATGTATTTTTCTTCATTTAATCTTCCTAAACTTATTATTTCATAGATATGGAAACAGGGTCTCAGAATATATAAGCAAGCTATTTAGTCACAAGGTCAAGGTTAGCATCAATCAAGGCAGACAACAAATTGAGCCTTTTAAGATCCAGATTTATAACTTATTTTTTATGTTTTAAAAGAATTATGGTACAAGCATTAAGTCATCAGATAAGTACCTGAAAACTCAAGTATTTGTGACATTTTGACAGAATGTTCAACTAAGAAATCAATTATGCATTCATAGAAACTTCACAGAGTGATGAACAGGTAAGAATTTGCTCTAGCACTGGAGGGCCTACACCATGAGTAGCACTTTGGTTGTAAGGAAGCGGAATTAAGCAAAATAAGAGGAACTGATTTACCCAATAACGTACACATCCATAGTACAATGGCAGTTTCCTGATTCATAGGTAAGCATGGACTGTACACTGTCACCTGTGTCCATGGGCCAAACAACCCGCCAGTTCCATAGCCACGAGGAGATGCTGTTTGAAACTCCGATTTCTAACTTACATGAACCTTTTAAAGGAAGTATTGGGCAGGCGTACCATCTGCCTAGTTCAACACACACCAGTATGTCAAAACCTTTGAAATGGGCACAGCCTCTTCCCAACATCTGCCGGCAGAAACACCCACAAACTCTCTAGCAAAGTTGGGGATGCTCGCTGCACACCTGTTCCAACCCCCAGAACGCAAGGCTCACCTGCCACAAACTCAGCTTCGAATCTCCGCCGGGTCTCAGAGATGAGCTTGGCTTTATTCTGAGCGTTACTCTGAATGGGAAACACAGCAGAATCTTAGAGACAGTCTTAACCCGGTTCGCCCTCAGTCCAGCCCACCTGCACTGGGGTACACCGGCCCCCGGCCTCCAAGTCCATTTCCAGGACCGGGTGCCCAGCGGCCGAGCGCTCCGCTCCTCACCTCCGCCATGGTCGCAATCGCGAACTTGATTGGAGTTGTTGTCCTAGTCCCTTGCTCTGCCTACAGTCAAGTATCTCTTCACCAGACAGCCCAGCCCAAAGGTAGACAAGAAGGGAGGGAGGGGAAGGCGGTCGCGTGACACCGGAAGGCTGAAGGAAGTGCCGCAACACTGCCCAATCCCGTACGGTCGTCTGGGCTTGGAGGCGGGACCAGTACCTCCTCTGGGCACCCACTGGCTTTTCAAAGGAGAAGCCCCGCCCCCGGCGTCCCTCCCGCCTGCGGCCGCGCCCCCCGGCCACCTAGCTCACCACAGTTTACCCTGGAGCTCCGCCCCCGAGGGCTCAGCCTGTCCTTTCGGTAACACTGGGAGGCCCCGCCTCTTCTGGTCTCCCTAGGCAGCTGTAGGGATCAGCCTCCTCTTCCTGAGCGTTCCACGCAGCCGTTAGGCGGGGCAACCCAGCATGCCCCGCGCTAGCGGGAGGTTTGGAGTCGGGGAGAGTTATCGCTATATTGAAACTTTTTGGAACAGAATTACTTGCTGAGAAAGAGCAGCATGCGCTAATCCGTAATGCGCTAATTCGGAATGGTGCCAGAGCAGGCGGTGGGGCTCGAACTCACGTCTTGCTGGAAAGGCGGAAGCAACGTGGCTGGACTCTGTGGTCGTCCCGTGGCCTAACTGGGATTGTGAGTGTGTGCTGTGTTCATTCTCATAAAACTTTCTTCCTGCAACACCGTTCCATTTGGCTTGTGAATGCTGTTTGTGACAGTCTCCTCTTTGTAATCCTGGCAGGCCTAGAACTTGGTATGTAGCCAAGGCTGGCCTCAAACGAACTCACAGGCATGCTCCTGTCAGTACAAAAGGTTTGAGCCATCATGCTTGCCTGGCTATGGAATTTGAGACGCTTGAAAGGCAAATATTTTTGAACCATTTCAACTCGCGTGCTTACAGAAAGTTAAAAACGAAAGGTGTCTTTAGGTTATATAAAGGTAGTTGTTCTTAACGAGTTGGGTGCTTGGTTCTAGAATTTTTCATTTGCAGGTTTCTAGGGTGCACCGTGTTTCTAATGGAGAAGAGCCAGGTTCACTGCCAAACTTGATGTGATGCACAGGGCCAAGGGCAAAATGTCAACACTGCCAAGACTGATAAAGCCTTAGATTTATAAAGTACTCGCCTTGTAGATTACAAAATATTTGAAAAGAGGTCGTTGAACAGACAAGTCTACCTTTCTTAAAAGTGGAAAGATTCTGAAAATTGCAGCGAAGTTGCAACAATACTGTTCTCTAGGAGCTTGGGAATATAACTCACTGGTACAGTGTTTGCCTAGCACTGGAGGCTCAAGTTCAACTCCCTACACCAAAAAAGAAAACCCCAAGCTGTTCCCTCTGTCGTTTATTCTGTGACGAGTTCACCATAATGTGTTGTGCAACACCCACACCTGGAGTGTTTTCTGTGTTTATGTTTTTTTTAAATTTATTTTTATCTTTTAGTATTTTATTTATTCTTATGAGTGTATTGCCTGCATGTAGCGTAGGTGCACCCGTGTTCTGCAATGTCCGTGGAGGTCAGAGGAGGGCGTCAGATTCCCCTGGAACTGGAGTTACTGAGGGTTGTTCGCTTTCATGTGGGTGCTGGGAATCAAACATGGGTTCTCTGCAAGAGCAGCCAGTGCTCTTAACCACTGAGCCATCTCTCCTGCTCCTCAATTTTTAAAATATATTTTTACTGAATTACTGTGTATTTCATGTATACCATCTTAGTCCTCTTTATACCCCGGCTTCTCCATCTGCACCCTCCTGTACCCCCCCCCCAGACTGGATTTCATTTATTCTGTCATTTATGTTAAAGCTTATCGAATCAAGCTATGTCCCCTGACATCCCTCAGTACAAGTTCATCCACTGGAGTCTAGTCAGCCTATCTAGAGTCACTCCCTTGAAGAAGATCAGCTCTGCCTCACCCAGCAGTAATCAGCTGCCCAATAGCTCTTTGGCTAAGATTGTGGCCTGCTGCCCATTTCCACTGTTCCATGCTAGGTTTTTGTCTGCTTGAATTTGCATGAGTGTTGTGCATGCTGTCACCACGGCTGCATAAGTTCGTATCAGCAAGGTCCCAGGAGCCTATAAGACTGTTTCCATATGGTCATGTACCTCCTTCCCTGGCTCTTACAATTTTTCTGACCCCTCTTCTGCAATGTTTCCTGAGTCCTGGAATCATTGCCTTCTGTTGCATGAAAGAGCTTAATTGATGAGATTTGAAAGATGCAGTAGTATTCTCTCTACCCCTTGTTCCACTATGCCCCATGAGTCTTAGGTGTTGAGGTTCCATTGTAGATGTGTCACTTAGGGTTGGACACTTTACAGTCACTTAATCTCTGTGTGCGATACTCTCCATCTGTTGCAAAAGAAGCTTCTTTGATGAGTAGTGACTGGCATACTTGTCTTTAAACATAAAGATCCATATTTAACACATAGTAAACAATTACATTTGTCTAGGGATGTGACAGCCTTGGGGTTTTCTCTAAGATCTATGATATCTCCAGCCATGTGTATTTTGCTATGCTTATGGTACCATATATGAGTTTCCTGCCTTGAATGGGCTTTAGGTCTAATTAGGTAGCTGTTGATTACCTTGAAGATAAAAGTGCCACTCTTGCCCCAATATAGTTTGCTGTGCCAGTCATTGCTGTGGTTATTAGGCCTTTAAACTGTGGTCGGACCTTCGATTGATGTTTTCAATCAATCGAAGAGCATAAAGAGATAAATAATGCCTAGCTGGTGTTAAAAAAAAAAAAAAAAAACAAAGGGAAGAGCAGCTTGCATTAGTGCTCTCCAAAACTATGAGAGCTAACCTTCAGAGGAGGTGGCTTCCAGGTCATTTTCACCATTGCTCCAAGTCCTATGTCCAAAGTATGCCTTGTTTTCAGCAATAGGGTCTTACCTTGAAGTTTTGGGAGGCTATCAAGGGCTGTGGCAATAGCCTCTGTAACTTTGATGATCTATTGAACTATCCTGGCTAACAATTCAAAAGAAGGTTTCTTCTCTCTGGCACTGTTTCTTGTTGTGTAGCCATCAGCTCTACACATAGACTCATGTAGAGATACTGTATGTGTAATTTTTTTAGTAGATTTTTGGACTAATATGATTCCCTCTGTTGTTTTTTCTTAATACCAGCTAGGCATTATTTATCTCTCCTCTCTCTCCCTCTTCCTCCTTCCTCCCTTCCCAGTTAAAGTACCCTCATTTTCCCCATTTCTTTCTTGATAATACCTGTCTTCCATGGTCCCCCCTCTGTTGAGCTCCTTCTCCCCCTTTACCTCCATAGTTCCTTATATAACCCTCCCTCTCTGTCTCCCATTGTGTTTACATTTTTATGGGAAGCAGGGCATGGTGGTGAGCCTTTAGTTCCAGCACACTGGAGGCAGAAGCAAGCAGATCTCTGGGAGATAAAGGCTAGCCTTGTCTATATAGTGAGTACCTGGCCAGCTGGGTCTACAGAGAGACCCTGTCTCAAACAAACAAAATTTTTATGGGAAAAAAGAATACATTGTTTTAAACTTTTTTGAAAACATCCATAACAAAATTTGAATGGCAACTAAAATCTCCCTCAAGCTTCTTTCCCTTACTTTGATATTGATTCCTTTATCCAGAATCAATAGCCATTCAGAACTGGTCATAAAATATTTATAGTTTTGCCCTTTTATTTTGGTTCCGACAACTCAGGTTTGAAGCATGATTTTGGCACATCTTACATGTAGACCTTTGATAAAATCATGAAACTTGATGTCTCAATTTGTAAAATAGTATCTTAATACCTGTCGCATACCAATGTTATGAGAAATAAATAATCCAAAATCTCAAGACCAGTACCTCTGACACTATTCTCTGATGAAAAAAAAAAAAATCACCTCTTGGCACTATGCCTAGAGAAATTAGACAGGCAATGCAGCCATTTTAAGTAAACAGAAAATATATAATGCTGTTTCCAGTGTTTGGATTTATGTAAATTAAACTCTTCAGTGTTACTTTGTCAGCTATTTAATTTTTTGCATTCATTTAATTGTTGAAATTTGGCTATTATGATATACATGATCTGACATAATCCTTTTAACTATAGTATGCTGTTCCATCTCTGTTCGTTGATGTACTGGTGATCATTTTTAAATTTTTATATTGCAAATAACAGGGAAATGACTAATCTGTGGTAGCGTCCTTGAGTATATGTAAGTCTATTTCTCTGGTTCAGGTCTGGAAATGAAATTGCTGAATTCATGCATTTCAGTTTGCCTTCGACAGTCATCTTTCTCATTCAGAAGTACCCTTAATGGTCCCCTAATTGATAGCTTCTTTTCTCATTCACATATACCAGTACTGTCCCTAGGATGCAGCAGTACAATTTTGTGATTTTTGTTTTTGAAACTGTTCCATAGATTGTCATTGCCTAAAGGAGTGACTTAGTCCGTATGGCCACTGAGTAAAGTGAGAACGACCTCTGTATATGCATGTTCAATTTAGAAGATGCTACTTTGATGTGATTCATTTTACTAATTCTCTTAAACTGCCTTTAGTATAACGACTCTTCATAATAAGGAAATGCATGCCACAAAAATATTAAAACCATAGACCCAGGAGACAGACTGCATCTTTTCTAAATCTAGCGTTATTGCTACTGCAAAAGTAGGACATTTTCTAACCCTCATTAAAATAAAACTTTCACATTTAAAAATAATATTTTATTTAGTATTTTTATTTTATGTGTATGAGTGCATTGCCTGCATGTATGTGAGTGTACTCGTGTTGTGCAATGCCCCCAGAAGTTAGAAGAGGGCGTTGGATTCCCCTGAACTGGAGTTACGGATAGTTAACTGCCTTGCGGGTGCTGGAAATCTAGCCAGGTTCTTCTGCAAGCGCAGTCAGTGCTCTTAAGCATGGAGCCATCTCTCCGGCCCCGATTTTCACATTTAAGTAATGGAATAATAATCCTTATTTTTAGAGAATACTTATAAACCTTATATGAAATAATGCATATATTGTAACAGAGATAATAAACACAAATGATGGACTGCAATTATTTACTTCTCCTTTTCATTATAATAAGTCATATTCACCCTAAGGTTTTTCTTATTTTGAAGAAGAATAGCTTTCCTCAAATCATAAAAATACATTGTTTTAAAGTAAGCCTTATTTCTATAGAGGCTTTTGTTGTTGTTTTTGTATTTTTGAGTGTCGGGGGGTGGGGTGGTGTCTCCTGTAGTTTCAGCTAGCCTGGAACTTGCTAGTAGACTAGGCTGGCCTTGATCTCATAGAGATCCTTCTGCCTCTGCCTCCCTCTGGAGATTCTAAAGCCTCATTTTACCATCTCCTATTTTTGTTTTTAGGGTTTTCTTTGTGTCCCAGTCTGTACAAACTGTTGTCTCAGAAGACAAGAGCCAAGTGCCTTCTCTGTGAGGAGCAGTCTAATTCAGAAACTATCATATTTAGGGAAGAACCTGAATTTCAAGACAAGTAAGCCACTGACAAACTGAATTTCTTTTTAAACATACCAACAGAAAACCGGATTAAAATTAGTAGGTTTAAAACTCAGAGGGAATTAGAACCTGTAAGAAAGTTCCTGTACCAGAAAGAATGTCTGAATTCATTTTTAATTGTTTTTAAGGTATTTAAAGCCCAGGCTGGCCATGTTCCTGACTATACCTCCAGAGTGCTGAGATCATATGTATATTCCTTCACATCTAGCTGAAGGTACTTTTAAATAAAACACAAATTGTGTGGAGGGGTGTGTGTGTGTGCAAGTTTGTGTGTTCCAGACTTGTGTGGGCTTGTGCAATCAGCACCTTTACCTGCTGAGGGGTCTCCCTGGCCCAAAAGTACTTTTTTGTTATTTTGAAACAGGATCTTGCTGTAGCCCCAGCTTGCCTGAAACACACCATGTAGACTAGGATGGCTTTGATCTCACAGAGATTTACATGCCTCTGCCTCCCAAATGCTGGGCTTAAAGGTGTATACCACCATGCCCACCCCAAAGTACTTTTTTTTTCAGTTTTTGAAAAGTTTCATTCCAATATTGGGGGACACCACAGAGACAGAAACATGGACACAATAGTCTCTGTCCAGAGTTTTCAGGTCAGAAGCCAAAACTGGATCCTCAGGTTTGTAGGTCCCAAGGCCCTTACAGCTTGTGGGCTCCCATGCAAGATATACACCCACATCCTCTCTGGTTCTTACCGCCTCCTCCTCCCTGCCCACTTCCTGTGCCTGAGGAGACACTGATGTATCTGGGTAAGCTGAGTGGAAGGGGAGAGTAGAGGACCTGTTATTGGAAGGACGAAGAGGAGGAGGAGGAAACCTGGAATTTGGGAGGCTTAGAGGAGAACATAGAAAAGAGAAGTGAGGAGGGGTCCACTGCCTTTGACCACCTGTCACTAGGTAATGACTCTATCTCCTAGGGGATGGTTGAGAACCAGGTATTCCCTAGCCAAGGTAGCAAGAGCATCTGTCCCCAGTAAAAGAGCCGTGTGTGCCCACTGTACCAGGCCTTCCTCAGCTGGGTGCAGGCTGACTGTTGGCGTTTGCCTGATCTGGGAATGAGGCTCGTGCTCTTATGGTCTGAGCACACGCTGAGCCATAGAGCTCCGGTTCAGGGCCTGGGGTCTGGGGCTTGGGCTCTGAGTCCAGCACCACCTCAGAGTACTTGATAGGCATTCCAGAGCTGAGGATGCAACGCTGGGCAGGTTGCAGTTGCAGGCTGGTGTAGCACATTACCTCCTCTGTGACCCGGGAAGGGAATCCAGAAGATGGATCTTGATGGCCTAGCCTTGGTTCTTGAGACAGCCATCCTGTCTTGTAAATAGTGCAGATTCCCATACAAAGGGACTTCTTCCACAGACCCTCCAGAGTGTCCCTGAACCTGCTGGTTCCTGCTCCAGCCACTGGTCCGCTGGGACAAGAGTGCGGTCAGTGAGATGAGAAGCAACAAAGTCACAACCCCTAAGAGGACCCACAGTCCCCACGCATGGATTATCGGTGCAATTCTCAGAGCCAGTAGATGATCCCTGCAGTTGGCGCCTCTGCTCATGACTGTTGGTGTGAGAGTCTGGTCCATAAGTGTATTGCCCTGAGCTGAGAGCCAGCCCCACTCATGGCCTGGCAGCTGTCACAGCCCCTGGGATTCCCATGCTTCCTCTCACAGCTCAGCCAGCATCTCCAATACTACGGATGGCAACAAAGTTGCTGGTTTTCCAAGACAGCTCCAAAGTACTTTTAAAGAGCGTCTAAGCCTATTTACATGCTGTTAACACATTGAGATATCATTTCTGACTTATTCACATGCTTAGAATCTTTAAAAAAAAAAAGTGACATTGTTACCAGGTACATTGGTACATGCCTGTAATGCCAGCACTCCAGAGGCAGAATTGTGATGTTAAGGCCAATGAACGTATAATATATAGCAAGAACTTACCTCAGCAAAATCAAATATGTTGTCACAATTGTATTAATATCTTTGCTTAAAATGAAACTTATGGTTACTTGAGTGATAGTTTTCTAACAAAATGTTTTCTACTTTTCCTGTTGCATTCAGTCTTTCTTATTTTCTTTTTAGGATTAAAAGTTTCAGCTGGACTCCACTTGTGTTTGAAAATTGGATCCACACAAAGTCTTGCTGAAGTGCAATGGCTAGCAAGCAGCCAATGCCCTTTAATGGGCAAGGAAAGCCCATTATATGTTATAATGGAGAAGTCCTTGTTTTTCAGTTGTCTGACAAGGATTGTGCAGGTGTTAAGAAGCCAACAAATGAAACTATATTAGATGTCAAAAGAATGGTGTTTAACAGAGGGACAGAAACATTTATTTTGAAATCCACTGGAGTTTTTAGATTTAAGGAGAACAAGTCTCATTTAAAAATTCTTTGTTGTAACTGTGTTTCAGATTTCAGAACTAGAATTAACCTCCCTTGCATTTTGATACAGTGTAAAAACTATGCTGAAGTTTTCACATATTATATACTGTTTCTTCATAGTACCAACAAATTTGAAAAGCGTTTGAGTTTTGAACTAGGCCATGAGTTGAATGAGAGCTTAAAGGTGTTTGATGGCCCTCTAATTTTTTGGCAGCATCTTAATACAGTCTTCTATATCTCTTGCCAAACTGGAAAAGTTACTAATTTGTCAGTTAAACTTTCCTCTATTCAGTGGATAGGTGAGATTGAAAATCTTGGTATCATTTTAGTGGGACCAACAGAACCATTTGAGACAGAATGTACCCCACAGCTTTCAGAATCAGATTACGAATTTTCTAATTCCAAATATTGTGCATACGCTCTTGAAAGTCAAGAAATCTTAAGCCATAATTACATTATCCCCCTTGCATACAGTAGTGTAGTAACTCACATGCATGTCTGTGCCGCTGAGTTTGTTGACAGCCAGTTAAGACTGTCTCTGTTGGCTCTTACACAAAGAAATCAGTTGATTTTGTTCCAAAATGGCATTCCTCAAAGAGTGTGCCACCTTCCATTTATAGGTCCTTCTGCTGTTCAAATTCTAGATTCAGGCAGAGGAAACCTGTTTTTCATTGTGTCATTTCAGAATAGTGGTGCCTGTGCTGTTTCGGCAAATAAATTTAAGGTATGGTGTTTAATCTTATAATAATCCAGTTGGCAGTCTTAGACCTTTTTATTTTTTGAGACAGGGTTGGGTCTTGATATGTAGCTCAGGCCAGCTTTGAACTTAGTGTTTTGCTGTTGTAACCTCCTAAGTGTTAGGATTATAGCCTTGTACCCAGTTATTCTTAGACCTGTTAAGCATTCCTGTTCCATGGAGTTCACCATGCAGTTTATTCTCTAAGTCAGTTTTTAGCTCTGCACTTCATATATATTATATTGGCTTTTTTTTCTTAGAAGTTATCTGAATTCTACCTGGTGATAGGTTTTGGCCTTGCCGTTTGGAGTCGTAAAGCCTTTGAATTTGAAAACATAAATATGTGACCATAATTATATCTATTTTGTCTTTTAATACAACTATTTGTAATGTTTATTAATATAACTATATAAAAGCCTAGGTTAAGTGCAGTATAGTATTACATTTGAGCAGTTATACTTAGCAATTAAGAACAAGCCATAATTATGGTGAAAGTTTTATAATGGAATCGAACATTTTTAACATTGACTTCTAAGCATTTACCGTTTGTGGTCTTGAATAAGAGGTTTTGGATTATAATAGAATAGAGTGAATGTTAAATGATAAAATTGTATTTAAATAGCAAGTTTTGCCCCCAAATAGAAAGTAACAAGTAATTTTGTATTGGCTATGAGTTCTAGATCTATGCATCCTACCTCATTCAAGGAAGATTTAAGGTAGCTTGCAAAGATAGGTGAACTACAAGCAAGCATAAATTAGAGTAAATAATAAGAATCCAAGTCAGTGGGCTCTCTAACTAGCCATTAATAAAAGCCTGAGAGATGTTTAATTCAGTGATAGGACTTAGGCTTTCTCTCAAGTAGAAACAGTCTCTGCATGTTTTCCTAAGAATCTGTACACTGAGCATTTCACAATTGAGCGTATTGTTAGATATACCTGAAGCATAGATGTCAATGTGTTTTCAGTAGAAGAGATTCACATGTTATATAGCTGTGCTGTCTAATATAGCCACTAGCCAGATGCAGCTATTCAGTATGTGAAATGTGACTTGTCTGAGTTTAAATGTGTTAAAAATGTCAAATCCACCCAAGGTTTCAGAGAATTAGTAAAGGACTGCATGTGGTTGGCACATTATATTCCCAACACTGGGGAGCCCAAGGCAGAACTAGGAAGGCCCAGCCTTAAAAGGATTTAGTAAAAACTCAGTAAAATATTTCAATTCCTATTTGATCATATTGAATTGAAATGGTAATGTTATGAAGATAGTGGGTTAAATGTAGTCAACCCTTCATATCTAAATGTTTTGCTATGTTGATTCTGCCAATTGCAGATTAAAAATACTGAACATGTATAGACATTTTTCTTGACTCTGCTCCCTAACCAGTATAAGCACTGTAATGTTGCATGTATATTGTATTTGGCATTCTAAGCAATCTAGAGATGATTAAAAGTATATGGAAGGACATGGGGAAATTATATACAAATACTGTCCCAGGAAGCACCCACAGATTTTGGAGTCTGGAGAGGATTGAGAAGCTACTCTTCCACTTACGTTGAGAGATGACTTTATATTAACATTAATTTCACCTTTCTACTGAAAATTTTAAAGTACACGCGTGCTTTGCACTTGTGACTTGTCTGTATTTGTATTAAATAGCACCGATTGCAGCATACTCATTACAAACGCGTGTGTATGTTCATGCATAGCTCTGTGATATTTACATGTCAAACACATTTTTATTGCCAGTGTCCCTTCCCATAGTTTATGATGTTCCATAATTGTGGGAGACTATGTAGGCTTTCAAATATGCTGCTTCCCTGTACAAGTGAAGAATCCTAACTTTAGAAATTAGCCCTACAGGGGCAGGATTGATATTTTGTAGATCAAAGTGCCTTACATGCTTTCCCCAGCACAAGCCTCCTTCCTGTGCTATCTAGATAATGTATCTGTACTCCTGGAATTCTGAGTGGGAATATTAGCTTTTCTGCCTTAAGGAAAAGGTTGATCTGATACTCATGATGTTAGAGGCTTTTAGCTTTTTTTGTTTTTGTTTTTGTTTTTGTTTTTTTTAGAAGAAGCATTTCATTACAGCTTTAACATATTCAGTAACACATTCCAGAGCAAGGATACATCTCTTTCAAAGATGGATGTAAATTTTTAGGTTCACAGTTGAATTAATACAGTCAGACAATACTGAACTCAGTATAAACCCTGTAAGATATAAAATTGAATGTTTTTACCCTTTAAAGAAGATCTCCACTTCATTTTAAGATATGCTGTTCCCTACATTTTTTTTTCAATAAAATGTATTTTTTTAAATTAGAAG
>NW_008344634.1:1112606-1120141 GCF_000622305.1 Nannospalax galili
AGTCATCAGGTAGATTTCACTGGTAATGTTTATCACCTCTACTATTTTACATGAAGTAATTTTTTTTAATTTTTAATAACTATATGATTAGAAGAAGCATTTCATTACAGCTTTAACATATTCAGTAACACACTCCAGAGCAAGAGTACATCTCTTTCAAGGTAATGGACCTTTAAGAAATCTATTATAAACTTGGTGCCCGCTATTCTGCTATAAACTTAAAACATTCTATTTAAGTAGGATGCTTCTAGGTCTCACATTTTTTTTAATTTTTAATAACTATATGATTAGAAGAAGCATTTCATTACAGCTTTAACATATTCAGTAACACACTCCAGAGCAAGAGTACATCTCTTTCAAGGTAATGGACCTTTAAGAAATCTATTATAAACTTGGTGCCCGCTATTCTGCTATAAACTTAAAACATTCTATTTAAGTAGGATGCTTCTAGGTCTCACAGTGCTAAGGATCTCTTTCCTTTTCTGTCCCTGGTAATAACTAGGCCTCAGCCAGCACTACTGGGATTAAGCTGTGAAGTTCACGTTGAGGTTATTCTGCTTTGAGAACTCTTAAAACATGTACTAGTACCCTCTGGTTACCCGATGCAACTGAATTCCTTGGGTAATTGATCTGATTATCAACAACATATTTACTAAGACTTATGGGAATTAGGGTCATCCTTACAGAATCTTCACGAGCGTTTTTCTAATGTGTAATGTTAGGCGTCTCAAAGTTTTAGTTATGAGAAATGTTAGAATTTGTATGTGGCTTATGGTGAGATTTTAATATAGAAATCAGGAATATGATCGCCTCTAGATAAGCATTAGTAAAGTATGATGTAAGAATCTTGCTATTTACAAAGTTACAATGTCTTACATTTTCTGATCCTGTAGTATCTTTATTAGTTTTATAGTACTGTTTCCGTGAATCCTTTGTAAGAATGAAGTTAACGGGTTACAACTGCATAGAACAAAATGCCTTACCAGTGTGTTTCACATGTTTTGGTTAACTTTGTTTTCTTTCTTCCTCCTTCCTTTAATGATGTCTGTCCCTCAGGTCATTGCTAAATGGGACAAAGTTCACTTAGGACTGGTAGATGACTTTATTGGAGTGGGAACAGAACAAGTATTGCTCCTTTTTGCTGATTCCCTGAACTCATTTTGGCTAACTCCATTTAAAATAATAGATCTTGTCAGAATAAAGTATTCAGTAAGTTCTATTTACTTATTATAATTTATTTTAAGAGCCTCTTTAGAAAATTTAAGTATTTAGAAGCTTGGCCCACTATTTAAATATTTATGATTTCAGACTTAAAGTTTAATATTTTTAAAGTACAAATTGAATCTTTTAAATGTACATTCACTCTTTCAACAAATATTATGCAAATTGACATTATTTTTAATAGAAACTTGTATTATGGTATATGATCATGGTATATGACTCAAATAATAGTAATGCTATAAGTGAACTTTATTGCTGCTTCTGAAAATTCATATTTTATATCAATAAATAATATTGCATTAGTGAAGGCATAAAATGAAGTGAAACTACTTTATATCAATAAATAATATTGCACTAGTGAAGACATAAAATGAAGTGAAACTACTTTTTATTTATTTTTTTTATTTTTTGTTTTTTTGAGACAGGGTCTCCCTATGTAGCCCTGGCTGTCCAGGAACTCACTGTGTAGACTAGGCTGGCCTCAAACTTATAGAGCTCTGCCTGCCTCTGTCTCCCCCATGCTAGGATTAAGGTATGCACCACCATGCCCAGAAAATCTACTTACTAAAAGAAGAAACAAAGGCCCTTGAAATGATTTCATGGTAAAGGACCCTTATCACCAGGTCTAATGACCAGAGTTCCAATTCCTGAACCTACGTGGTGGAAGGAGAGAACCTGGAAGGAGAGAACTGACTCCATAGTTTATCTTCTGACCTCCACATACATACCCAAGATACACATTATGGCAGCCCCATTGTGATATAGATGTAAAATATGTGTGTGTGTGTGTGTGTGTGTGTGTATATGTGTGTATATATATATATAGTGGTTTGCGATATCTTATAATCTTTATGAGAAGGGAAATTATTTTCCTGAAGTTTTGGATCGGTGCAGAATCAGAATTGCTCCAGATTTTTCATCTGTAAAATGGAGATAATTGTTCTTTTTTTTAAGTTAGAGGATTTTAGGGTCTTAATGAGCTCATGCTTTGTAACACAGTCTACAATTTTAGGTGGTAATAGTATGACCCGTAGTGATTATTTTTCTAGTTATCAGATGTAGAAAAATACATAATTTAACTTTCATGAGAAACTATTCTTTGCATAAATAGTAATTGTATTTTGTTAATCTTATGCATTTTCAATTTATTAAAAATTTTCTGCTTTTAATGTTTCTGTTTTTAGAGTGATCCACTGGATAGGAATGAAGACACTTTACAGGAAAGGGAACATGAAAATTATTACCTGGTGCTACCAGCTCTGGAAGCACAATTAAAAGTTAGTGTCTCGGTTTGCCTTTTTCTTTTTCTTTTGATTAGAAGTAAAGAATAGTGAAAGAAAGGTGGTTACAGTGTTAAACGACTCAGTGCTTAGTTATAAAATGGTATTTTAAGGATCTCTCCCTTTTGGACACCTCTGTAGACCCTAATAATATTATGATGCTTAGTGGGTACATTAGACTTGTAATTCTAGCACTTGATAGGCTGAGACAGGGTGATAGTGAGTTTGAGGCTGGTTTGGGTTGTACACAGTGAGTTCCACACCAGCCTAGGCAACATAGCAAGACCTGTCTCAAAAAATACCCAAACTATTATATCTGCTAAAAGTGATAACTTTTAATAGCAGGATTTACTAGATTTTTATGCACACTTGATATGCATATGAGCAGTATGTAAATAAAATGTTCTAATGGATGAAGAAACATGAAGAGCGATAATGTAAACCTTATGCCCTGAGCACATCGAAGAAGGAAAATTATGGGGAAAGAAATTATAATATGTAACATAAAATTATTTTCCCTTACATAAATGTATATTCCTTTTTCTTTTTTTTTTCTTTTTTTTTTGCGAGACAGAGTCTCCCTGTAGCCCCAGCTGGCCTGGAACTTGCTATGTAGATCAGACTGGCCTCAATCTCACAAAGATTCCCCTGCCTCCGGCCTTTTGGTGCTGGAATTAAAGGCATGCCTACCAAGCCTGGCTTGAACATACATTGTTATAGTACTGCTGAGAATGTAGTCTTTTTAGGGGAAAACTTGTTAAAACTACTGAAATTTGATTTGCATGGCTTTTTACTTGCACAATTTCACTTTTACAAATCTGTTATAAGGATGAAGAGATACTACATTGGGGGGACAGAATGTGGGACCTGTACTACTGCAGCATGCACTTTACCACTGAGCTATGTTAGACCCAAGATGATTGTGTAAGAAGATGACGTTTTGGGGGCTGGAATGATTGCTCAGGTCAACAGTGTTTGCTCCTCTTGCAGAGAACCCGAGTTTGGTTACCAGCACCCACATGGCAGGTCATAACCACTTGTAAGTCCAGTTCCAGAAGACTGCAACACCCACTTTCTGTCCTCCACAGGCCCCTGCATACATGTGATACACATACATACACTTAGGCATGCACACATAAAGTTAAATCTATAAATATGAAGAATGTGAAGTATTTATAAATAAAAATGTTGATTAAAATTTTATATATCCATAGCTAGGGGAATGGTACATAAATTATAATATACCAGAACCATGGGATACTTAGAAATTGATAAATAGAAAGGATAGATATATAGAAAGAAGGGTTTGGTTATTTTTTTAATATTTATTATTTTTATTTTATGTGTATGAGTGTTAATGCCTGCATGTACGTAAGTGCACCTGTGTCGTGCAATGCCCGCAGAGGACAGAAGAGGTCGGATCTCCTGGAACTGGAGTTATGGATAGTTGTTAACTGCCATGTGGGTATTGGGATTCGAATTTGGGTCTTCTGCAAGAACAGTTAGTGTTCTTAACCGCCGAGCCATCTCTCCAGCCCCCTGGTTTTGCTTCTGCTGAGCCATCTCACCAGCCCCCTGGGTTTGGTTCTTTTAAATCAGGATGATCCTGATTAAAAATAACTTGAAATGATAGATGAAATACTTTTTAAAAATTCTTGAAATCTTCAAAAATCTAGCAATATAAGTCTAACTCAGTAAGTCAAATGTTCCATGCTGGAGACTAGAAAGATAAAAAAGAATATTGATGCCCCTTTTGTCCTGAGAACAGATTACTAAGCCTTGTAGAAATAAGCACAAAATCTTCTGGGAATACAAATTTATACACTAGGCCTCAGAGAAGTCTCACAAGTGGTATTTTTTTCAAAGCAAATGAGCCACCCCCAGAATAGACATGTAAAAAAAAAGAAGACATCATGAATAATTGTTTACATAAAATAATCAAGTAGCTTTTATATCAAAACACATTGAAAAAAAAAACTCAGTGGATTTGAATAGTTAAAAGAGCTGCAAAGCAAATTAGTGAATCTGAAAATACTACAAAAATTAGCCAGAAAGTAGCACAGAGACAGAAAAATACGCAAGGTTTTTGTGTTTGAGAGAAGGGAGAGAAATGGATGTCTGGGAGATAGTTGCCTGTTCATTTTGTTTCACAAGTCAGCAGTAGCTGCCATTGCAGATAGTAAAGTTCCATGTGTTGAAAGGAACTTTTAACACTTATTTTCCCCACTCACATTTTACATATGGCAAAGCATGGAGACCCAGAAAGATTAAGAAGTGCCTTATAGCTAAAACTAGAAGCCACTGCATTGTTCTTTTTTGCTCATGAAATTTGTTTCAAGTTGGTTGTTGGCAGGGAAAGTGGGGGATCCAGACCTTGAAGAAGCTTGTGAACATTATGAACATGTAGCGGGATATTGAGACCGTTGTTTGTAATGCTCTACAACTAGGCCAGATGAAAAGCAGAGAGGTGAATTGCAGTCACTGTATTGAATACAGGGAAGCACTGGAAGGAAAGATCTACAGCTGTTCGGGATATAGGAACAACTCCAAAACCTGATGTACACAGAACGACTCAATGTATAGAATGTTTAGAAACAAAACACACAACTCAAAATACTCTTTAGGAATGCATAGAAATGTACTACGATTAGGAAGATAAGCTAAGAAATTACCTTAAGAGGTCCAGAGTAGTGTTGCTTCTGGTATCGAAAGGGAAAGTTTGGTTGTTGTGGGCCCCCACACAGCTCCTAAAGTGCTATCATTTGGCTTGGACGCACTTTTGTGGTTACTGACTCCATTTTTAGTCTATAAACTTTTCTATGTTGTGAAGTCTTCAGCATGCAGAGCTCACACTAAGGAACATTAAAGTAAAGTTCAGTGTCATGCAGTGCAGTTTGTTCCTGTATTGAATTTTTGGTGTCGTTTCTGGTTGTAAGGAGGTAAATGAAAACAGTCCTTAACATACATCGACAGATTCTGGAAAGGTAAGCCATATGTTGGCTGTGTGGAATTCTGTATATAGGAAAAGTAGGTGAGGAATACATTAATGCTTCATTTTTTTCTTTTATAGAATGCTTCATTTAGCTTTATAGTTTCCTAACCAAAATTCACAAAATTGATTATTTAACTAGAGATTTGCTATTGTGTCCTGGCTCAGGCACACGATGAGGATGAGGGAGGAACTGAGGGGGAGGCAGTGCTTATTCCAGAGGGTTCGTTTTCAGTCTGCCCACCTTGGATGGGTACATATCCTCCCACCCAAGTTAAAAGTATTTGAGTGTATGAATGCTATGAGGCCAATAGAACCAGGTCAACAGGAGAACTTTAAAAATATTAGCTAGCCACTTCCCGTACACTGTGCAATGAGGTACAATTGAAATAATTCAGTCTTTTCCTATCCAACTTCTGTGCATTGATAAAAACAAAATTTGCCTACCTTAAAATTTAATTCAAAAGAAAGGAACTCCAGAGGGGAATGCATTTAGTTTTTTAAATGTAGAAAAACATGTTTTATTAAAATCCACATTAATACTTAAACACCCTCAGATATCATCTAAAATGAAACAACTTCTATCACTTCAATCACAAGACTGTTTAAATTTTCAGTAGCAAAATATATTTCATAACTATTTCATCCTTAGAGCTGAAATATATTTTTCTTGTATGGTAAAAGAAATGTATTGCCCTGTGCCCTTTTCTGCACAAAAATTATATTTTTTCAATGGTTTTCAGTAGATTTTTGTAAGTAAACTATACTAGCATAAAAATAGATTGAGGACTGTTCCTCACAGTACATGTTATCTTTGAATTTTGCCGATCAAAGTGATCATTTCTGTTCTTGATATTTTTGCTTATACGAAAGCTTTGACTTTGAAGCAGAAATTATTTCAATAAGAGAAACAGGGCTTTTTGGTGAACGTAAAACTGTTGGGCAGCCTTAGTCTCACAGACCTCTGCCTGCCTCTGCCTCATCATTCTCAACTTAATACATAAACTCTATAGCAGTTGTTTCCTATATCTTACCTTGAAACAGAAAGTACTTTTTTGTGGTAGATCCTTAGAATCTACAAATACAATAGTTTTTCTCTGACTTTCTATACTAAAAGGAATTGTAAAGCTTATTTGGAGAAATTTTTTCCTGAGTTAATGATATGTCCAATTTTATCTGAAATGATTTCTCTGGTAACTAGTTTCCTTTCTACTTTACAGGCAGAATTGACTTTTCTTCAACGAATAAAGCAGCATATCTCCCTTAAGGATGAAATTATTACAAAATCTTGGGCCATACTTAGGAATTCAATTCAAGGGACAGATGATAGTAGTGTATCCAGTCAAGGCAAGGTACTGCTCATCATGTGGCTGTTAGCATTTGATGAACTGAAAATGTGTAAATTGTTGAAAGGTGATTTAAATTAAAATGTTAGAATATAGTAGAAAATATTACTTAGTGGATTGAGAAAGAAAAATGACAGGGATTATAATGGTAGACTTTAATGATATTGAAATATGTTTGATTAAAGGAACCAATATTTTCCTAATTCATTGTGTATACTAAATGTGAACCTTGAGAAGTCCTTTTGTTTAAAAAAGTTTAACAAATTTTTAGTTGTGTGATTTGCATAGAAATTACTCATAAGAAAATTATACATTATACTGAGCATGGTTTAACCTCGTCATTGATGGTGACACAGTTTTGTCACTGATATAATTGCTCTTTTTCTCAGCCACATCGTTTATTTCTAATATTCCTCTAGTAAATGTCCTGAAAACATTTTGTTCTGTTTTCTTTTTTTTTTTTAATTTTTAAAAATGATTTATTTAATAACAACATACTTAGAAGAAGCATATCATTACAACACAGTTGACATATTCAATAACGTTTTCCTGAGGTAGGATGCATCTCTTTCAAATTTGGCTGTAAATTTTTAGGTTTACAGTTGAATTATTACAGTTATACAATATTGTACTCATTATAAACCCTATAAGACATAAATTAAATGATGTTTTAACCTTTAAAAAGATCTCCATTTCATT
>NW_008344634.1:1126743-1138759 GCF_000622305.1 Nannospalax galili
TGTTTTCTTTTTTTAACTTTACTCATTCTCCCATGGCTGACCTGCTTCAGGCATGTTGCCTCTGTTCATGCCAGTGTAATAGTGTAGAGAGTTAGTGTCCTAGTTTGTTTCTTCATTGCTGTGACAAAACACTCTGACCACTACCAACTTGGGGAGGAAAGGGTTTATTCAGCTTACATCTCCCAGGGAGCCCAAGGTAGGAACTCAGGGCAGGAACCTGGAAGCAAGAACTGGAACACAGGCCATAGAGGAATGCTGCTTACTGGCTTGCTTCCTTGGCCCCTGCTCAGCCTGCTTTCCTTATGCAACACAGGCCCACCTGCCCAGGGACAGCACCACCCACAGTGGGTTGGGCCCTCCCACATCACTCATCAGGAAGATGCCCTTCAGACATGGCCACAGGCCAGTCCAATAGAGGCAATTCCCCGATTGAGGCGCCCTTAACCCAGGTGTGTCAAGTTGACACTAAAGCTATCCAGCACATTTAGCAACATGAAATCATGCTTCTGCACCTTAAGTATATGCAAAGTGCAGCATAACAGAATTTCAAGAAACCCAAAGAAAGCTGAATATGGAGAAACTTAATGTTACAGTGAATTGACTGGAACTTTAGTGCCTAGCTCTTCTTCCTCTAAATAGGCTGTTCCTGTTTCCCATGCCTTATATTTACATTTCAGTCTTAACAATATGAGAGGCGTGGTCCCATATAATCTTGTTGCACTAAGAAATGTAAGAAAAACCCATCCTGTTGTAGTTCTATATTGCTGTTAGCTTACAATATTCATTAATAAGATTGCATCTCCCCATTCCCTTTTCCAACCTCCCTCAGTTATTTATTTATATAATTTAGTTAGTTTTTTATGTATATGAGTGATTTACCTGCATGTATGTATGTGTGTCCGTGCCATGCAATTCCTATGGAGGCCAGAAGCAGGCATCAAATCCCCTGGAATTGGAATTACAGGCAGTTGTTAACTACCATGTGGGTGCTGGAAACCAAACCTGGGTCCTCCACAAAAGCAGCCAGTGCTCTTATCTGCTGTGTCATCTCTCTAGCCACCCTCTCCCCTCAGTTATTTTGCTAGTATCATAAAAACCCAAAATGTTTAGAAAGTAATATATTGACATCATTGTACATGGCCCCATTTTTGGCCTTTTACATTCATTTTTAAAAACAAGCCTGACAGGTAGTAAATTTCCTCAGGTTTCAAATGAGTGGCCTGTCCTCAGATGTCACAGTCAACAGAATCTTCAGATTCCTATTGACAAGTTAGTCAACTATTGCCTAACTACTCTACCTTTTTTCAGTAATCACCACATAGAGAGGAAGTATAGAATTGGTTTATGAGTGGTATTTAGAATGGTGACTGACATAAAAGTAAGCATTCAAAAAGTAATACAGTTACTTCACTAATTCTATAATATTGTTACTATAAATCTTTATGGAAATGACTTTGAGTATGGTCTGGATATTAACAATAAAATTTTAGCAAAATTCTGTAGATAACCCATCAACAGATAATTTAACCTCTTGTATTAAAATGGAAGTTTAGTTTGGGGCTTAGTGCAAGTTATAGATTGGCTTGTCATGGGATATAGATTTGGGATATATGTTTTCAGACATTATCAAAATGCATGCCACTTTTACCTCTCTGCTGGCTCTATATTGGATAACTCATCTTCCAGTCAGGTCATGATTCCTGATCTGAATAATTATGTTTCATGAATTTTATTTTAGTAAATTATGCATAACCTATAATATAGCATACTATAATTCTATTTTAAAATTTCCAGGGGTGTCCAACCTTTGACATTGTGACATGATGTTGTCATCTGCAAATATGGTGGACTTCATTCATAGTATCCTGGTACACATGATGGCCCATGGGCCTCGCTGGGCATGCATGGTTAGGCCATAAATCCTGACCCAAAGCTGATCTACTTTATTCTAATTTTGCTACATTCAGTGCATTTTTCGTAGTCAGTTATTTTAACACATTTTTCTTTAAGGAATGTCTTGTTCTTTTTTGTGGAGAAGAAGAAAACAGTGTCCATACCTCTAATGAAAACTTGTCAGACACTTTTCAAGAGCCAGAACACGTTATAGAGCAGACATGGTGTCGTGTACTAGATGATAACTTGGTTGTTGGAGTGAAAGTCACATTTTTGAAACCGTAAGTAAATTTTAATATGGCAATGTTACATTCATGCTGTAGACCAGTATTGTCTACCACAAATTATTGCAAGCAACGTGTAATTTTAAATGCTCTGGTAGCCTGTGTTAAAAAATTAAACAAAAGCAAGTGAAATTAATTTTAATATTTTGTTGAATGTCTTCAATCGAAAGTATCATTTCCATATACAGCCAATGTAAAAATTATTGAGATATTTAATTTTCTCCTAGTGAGCTTTTGAAAGTTGACTTTCTCTGACACATTGCAGTTCATAGTCATTACGTTTCTTCAGGTTAATAGCTCTGGGTGTCTTAGTCATCACTGCTCTGCAAGTATGCCTCTTATACAGATGCATTGTGTTTATAGGAAGAGAGTGACATTTAGGAAATTAAGGTGCTGTTCTCAGGGTGGATGTAATTAAACAGCACATGGAGCTTTTTATCAAACATTGGGAGGACTTAGGAACATTCAGAGACTATTAACTCACATGGATTGGAGGTTTAGTTAGGTAAGAAAGTCTCTGCTAATAGGGGATTTTTCCCCTTTGAGCTATTGAAATCATAGATAAGGGAGTAATGGCTATGTTGTCTGCAGCCTAGCAAAGCCTTTTTCCATAAAATAGTCTTTTGTTCTTTTGCTTCAGTCCATTTCTTTTTTTTTTCCTGAGGTGGAATCTCACTCTGTGGCCTAGGTTGGTCTAGAGCTCTCTGTTTATCCCAGCTTGGCTTCGACCTAGTGATCTTCCTGTCTCAGCCATCCCAGTTGCAGGAAGACAACTGTGCATTGCCATGCCCTGTTGCCTATATCATTTTGGTGCATTGATAATAGATTTGGTTTGCTAATGTTTGGTCAAGAATATTTGTAATTGTGTTTATGAGTGAAATAGGCTTGAAATCTTCATGAATAATACTTTCTTGGTTTTAGTACCAAGGCTGTAGTAGGTTGTTCAGCCATTTATGTGTGTTGAGTCTTGCTGTGTTAGTGCTGGGGCTGGCCTAGAATTCCTGGCCTCAAGTCATCTTCTTACCTCAGCCTTGCAAATAGCTGACACTATGTTTATTTTCCCATTCTCTAGCAGATTGTATAAAAATCAGAATTATCTGTGCTTTGACATTTGGTTGTACTGGTCTAGAAAATCATAGATACGTGCCATTCTCTTATGAAATGACTTTTAAATGATGGGTCAGTTGCTCTAAGACTTGTGAATAATTCAGATTTTATTCTTAAATGGCCTTTGCTTATATTTTCTAGTAATTCATTTTATATTAATGGTGTTCTTTAAATCTTATATTTATTATTTTTATGTGTATGAGTGTATTGCCTACATGTATGTAAGTACACCCATGTCGTGCAGTGCCCTCAGAGACCAGAAGAAGGCGTTGGATCCTCTGGAACTGTAGTCACAAATGGTTGTTAGCCACCTTGTGGGTACTTGGACCTGGACCTCACTCTTCTGTAAGAGCAGCCAATGCTGTTAACAGCTGAGCCATCTCTTGGGTCCAGTTTTCTAGCAGTTTCATGCTAGGATACTTACAGATATTTGTAACTATACTGTCAGTTGTTTTTCATTCTAAACCTTGTGTCTCTATAGTTCTTAAACACTTTTGCCAGAATTTTGTTCTTTAGTCTTTTTTAGCAATTTTTAAGGTTTTTGAATTTTCCTATTTTATTAATTTCTAGTCCTTTATTTTCTTATTTCTTTAGACTTATACTGTTATTGTTTTCCTAACTCTTTCATCATAATATGATCAGATGAGGACTTCTTCCATTAGGGTGTTGAAATTCCTGGCTCTGAGAATTGACATTTTAAAGAAATTCTTTATTATTTTCAATTTTATGTATATGAGTATTTTGCCTGCAAGTATGTAAGTGTACGGATGTTGTGCAGTGCCCACAGATGTAAGAAAGGGTGTTGGATCCCCTGCAACTGGAGTTAAAGATGGTTGTTAGCCACCATTGTGGGTGCTTGGAATAGAACCCAGGTCCTCTGCAAGAGCTACCAGTGCTCTGAACCTTTGAGCTATCTCTCCAGCCCGTTTTTCTTTTTCTTTTTTTTTTTTTTTTAACAATGTGAGGAAATGTTAGAAATGCTGTTAGACCTGTTCCTTCTTTGTTCTGTGTTTCTTGACATACCTTTCATACCTTCTGTTCATCTCTTTGGCTTCTAGGTTGTTACTTCTGTTTTGTTCACTAATTTTATCTTCAGTTTTCTATTCAGCTATTTAATCTAGTTGCTGCATTTCTAATTTTTGTTACTTACATTTGTCTCAAGATCAGTTTGCTTCTTTTTAGGTCTGCCTGGTCCTTTCTACATTTTTATTTTCTTAAAATGCTAAACATAATTACTTTTTAAATGTTTTAATTACCATCTATAAAAACGAATCCATCTATCAGCTCTCATCAGTGAAGCTTCCTCATGCAACAGAGGGCCATGAACACAAAGGACACAAATGGCCAAAGTGTAGAGAAAAAGAGACGGTAGAGTGTGGGTCCCTGGCTAGGACTCAAACTTCACCCACCCAGGACTCAGGGACCATTGTGGAAGAGGCACTAGAAAGACTGTAAGAGCCAAGGGTGGGGGTAGACGCATGAACATGAGGAAACAGAGTCTTTCAGGCCCCTAGGACCTTCCTCATATTACAGCACTGGTGACAGCATGCACAAGACCCATGCAAACTCACTCAGACAAAAACCAGCATAGAACTGGGGAAATGGACAGGAGGCCACAACTTTGGCAAAGAACTATTTATTGGCAGCTGATCACTGCTGGGTGAGGGAGAGTTGATCTTTAAGGGAGTGACAGCAGACAGGCTGAACAGGCTCCAGTTGATGAACTCACACTGAAGTACATCTGGGTAGACAAACTTGACTAGATAGGCCTTAACATCTATTTCAAAATGCATGCAATCTTGTGGGTGGGCTATGGTGGAGGCTGCAGATAGGGAAGGGGGGTCTAAATATTGTTAAGATGTATTACATGAAATCCACAAAAATTCAACATAAAACATTTTTAAGAAGTTAATAATTCCCCTGGTACATGTTCACATTTCTCATTTGTCTCAAATTCAAAATAACTCTTAAAATCATGGGCTAAATAATACCTATAAGTTGGCCTTCACTGTGTATGTCTCATAATCTCTATGCAACTTTTTGTGTATGTGTGTTTTCCATTGTAATGTATATTTTGAAGAAACCAAGCATTTTGCCCTATCAATTTCTATGGGCTCTATTTTGCTCATTGTATCCTGTGGTGTTTGTTTAGCATGTTTCACTGTCTCCTGTAGTTCCTTAGTAGAACTGATCTGTGAGGCTGGGTCAGAGTGATGCTTTCAGTTTTTGTTAAGAGAATACTGACTAGATATGGTTTCATCACGAAACATGTAAAAATGCTTTTTTTGTTTATTAGCTAGAATACTTTAGAAAGAAAAACCCCTCATCGGTTACCCTTTGTGTAATATAGTTTGTGATTTAGAAACAAAAACTTGGACATTAAAAGGTGTTTGTTTGTACCTGAGTGGGTGGTTGTTTCTAGGTATTTTTGATGTGCAGAGATAAGAGATACCTGTTTGGTTGGTTGTGAAGTTTTTTGCTTAGGGATAAACTCAGCATAAATGCATGCTGATACCTCCAATTTAGACTAAATATTATCACCCCCAGCCTTGGATCTCAATCTCTCTTCCCTTACTGGAAATCCCAATTATCAGTTGTACAAACAAAATTACTCACTTTATTCATTCCACGGTCTATATGTGATGTTCTCAGAATAAAATATGAGCAGTATAATTATTACAAGTTGCTTCTTTAAAGGTTTTTCTTTCACAAATCTTAGTAAAACTCATTAGGTAATAAAATTCCTCTCTCTGGTTTATATCACCATTCTTACCTGTTTTACTCAATAATGTTGATAGAGTTGGAATATACTGAAAGAAATCTGTTTATAAATTGTTAGAAATGTAAATCAGAGAAAAAGTTCTAAAAGGTAAGCAATATTCTATATTTAAAAGAGATTTTATATCATTTAGGTGAGTATAAGATACAATTTTTACTTTAGAGGTGTTACTGAAACTTAAAATGAATAATTTCTTTCTTTTTAAAAAGGAAGGAAAAAGCCAACCTCTAAAATAAAATGAAGATATTATTTTACCATTTCTAAAATCATTTTCTAAAAGTTCAGCGTATTTCCACTGCTATTTCCGGACCTTTAGAAATTGGTTTGCCTTTGACTCTTAACTCTTGTTAACTGTGGTTTATTTTACATTGAAATGATGTTTCTGAAGGAAAGAGAGAGTAAAGTTTTTGTTTTTTGTATAAACATTTAATTCTTGGATTTTTATTTTCAAATGAGCATGTAAGACTAAAGCAAACATTTTTTCCCAGATTTCCAAATGATATGACTTTATCACTGATGATGGATCAAAGCAGCAGCTCCAGCTTTCAGCTTATTAAGTATCAAAATCAGACGGTTAGTTTGAGCATTGATTCATCCTCAGAAGCATATTTGATGCCAAGTGAAAGAGGACCACAGATAAAAAAGATCAAGTTGACCTCAGATAGCAAGGAGGAGGAAAGCTGCTTTTGTGGACAAGCATCTGAGAGAGAATCTACACACATCATTACTGCTGTCACATCACTTTCACCATTTTTAGCACTGAATAAATTGTGTTGTACTCTGGTGCTGCACAGCAGTGACAGAGATAATGATAAATATGACTGTATTTCATGTGGGAGACTTGTTTATACTGTAGAACATCTTTTTAGTAAGAGCTCTCTACGAACATTCCTGAAGAAGAAATCAACAGGTAATTTGGAGTGTTTTTATTATGTATCTAATTGAATCAGAAGATTTTTGAAAACTGATAGTAGACGTAACTGAATACTAGAATTTGTGGTATGTTTTCTCTCTTAGACAATGTGGAAGACCTTTTGTCACTTCTTGCAATATTACACAAATCCTGTTTTCACATTATGTCACCTCCCCAGACCCCAAACTTAATGAAGATGTGGCTCTTAAAGTACATGGATTGTGAAATAATGAAGGAATTTCCAGAAATACACTTTTATCAAAAGCCACGAAATTGTGGGACACTGTTCTACTGGAAAAAGAGAAAATCACTCTTCTACTGGGAACAGAGAACAGTATTTGAAGGAATTTTAACAGTATATTGCAGGTAATGTGCTTCCAATTCAGATCAGTCCAGAGAAGGTAGTGTGTGTGAGTGGTGTGTATATGGTCCGATAATGATCTTCATGTGGAGTTCTGGGCTAAGGTATGTCAAAACCATTGCGTGAGATAGCATGATTTGAGAGAAAACTAATGTCTCTGCTTTAATTTTTTTGGTTTTGGACCTTTTAGACTCTAGTAATTATTTTTAAGTTTATTTTTACCTCTTTAGTGAAATTTAAGAAAATGTACTGTTCTTATTACTGAATAAAAGCTATACATTTGGGCCAGTAACATAACTGATAGCTAACTTAATCGAAATGGCATACATTTATTTGATTGCTATTGTCACAATTTTATCAATGAAAACATGCATTTTTGTCAATCATGTGTTTTTAAATGAGCATTAATTGATTACAAAAGTATTTTGATGTAACTATTTTGTGGTATCTCAATTTTAGTATGTTTGTTTAATTACAGAAATCAAAGCATTTTGTTCGAGTGCCTTCAGCATCTTATCACACATCTGCCTACGAACTGTTTCTTCAAATATCTGAAATTCGGAAGTAAGGATTTCCTAATTGATCATTTGGCATTTGTTTTGGAGAAGGAACTAGTTACGTTTGGCTCAGTTTCTACTTCTGCCTTGCATAATGTTGGAAGTAGATTTGTGCATGAGTGTAAAACAAATGAAGAAAAGGAAAGTGCCAGGACCGACTCTTCAAACAGAAGCAATAAAATTCATCTGCACAAGAGACAAGTTGAGAGAGAAAGGATAATGATGGACATGAACCTTAGATTGAGCACTAACGTTTATACAGAGATGAATTTGGCATTAGCTGAGATTCAGTTGAAATCAGACCTTATTGCAATGAGCCTGGCCTATCTGTAATTACATTTTTTAAAAAGTTTGTTTTAAAATGTCTCCACTGTCATGAAGTGTTGACTTCACCTGTTATATGCCTGCTTTGTTAATAGAAAGAGAAAAGCTTATCAGAATCAATTAGAATCTTTTACTATAAAAATTAAAACTTCTAATGTATTTTTTTACAGTATTTAGGATCTTGATTTCTTTCTTTTTTTCACACAGTGTAGTCCAGGCTGGTCTTGACGTCATTATGGAGTCCAGGCTGGCCTCAGTTTTCCTGCCTCAACTGAGATAGCAGGCATGCGCCACCACACCCAGCAGAGTCTTTAGTTTTGTTGTTACACAAAATATTTGTAATAGAGCAGTCCTTATGTGGGGTCATTTTGACTCCCTCTGCTTCCTCCTCCTAATGTACAGTGTGTTTGACTGTGTCTGAAGACATTTTTGGATTGTCAGAATTTGTGGGGCTGTATGTTATATAATTTAATAAAACAAACTAATAATTAGGTTAGTGATACTTTGTGCTGGGTGATTGTCTGTTGGGGGGAGAGGGTTGTCCTATGCATAGTAGGAGGTTTAGCCTCATTTCCGTCCTCCTTTCCCCACTAGACACTCATAGTACTCCCTATCTACTCCCTCCAGGGTAGTTGAGGCCAGGATGCCATGAAACCTGCTATGCCCTGGACAGGCCCTCACAACAAAGAATTAAATCCAGTTCAAGATGCCAGTAATTCGGAAGTTGAGAAATCTTTGTATTTTTCACTTAAGACAGATACAACAGTATTTTGCTCTAATTTTTTAAAACTTAATCCTTTTCTTCTATTGTGCTTAGTAAAAAAATAGATGAATTCAGTAAGATGGCCAGAAACCCCAAGTGTCTGTAAATATTTAGCTCTTCTGGAAAATTAAATAATTAAATGTAGAGTCTGAGTGAGATCGGTTCTTGAGACCAGTTAAATGGTGAGATAGCTGCTCTGAAGTGGAGTTAGTCTGTAGGAATGTGAAAATTATGTTTTTTTTTTTCCTAAAAAGTACATCTTTCTCAAAAGGCTAAGTGTTCCTCACAAGTTACTATAGTGTTAAAAATAAAGCTGAGAGTCTGGGGAGGTATCAGTGGGTACCAGTGCTTGTCCTGCAAGCATGAGGCCCTGAGTTTGTATTTTGAGATCCTGCATAGAGCTGTGTAGAGTACCAAGCACCCGTAATCTCAGGGCTCCTATAGGAAAATGGGCAGAGGATGCAGGAGAAGCCCTGGAGGTTCATGGAGTCAGCTAGCCTAGGATATACAGCAGCGACAGTAAGAGACCCTGTCTCAAGTTGGAAGTGGAGGCCCAACACCTCAGGTTGTCCTCTGACCTCCACAGGTGCACCATGGAGCACACATGCCTGTGCACACGCACATTGTGCTCACACAAAAGATACAGTTGAAAATGCATTTTATTCCACCTGCAATTGCAGCTAGGCAGTACTGAAGAATATGGTTCTCCTTGGGGACTGAGAAATTGAAAAAGTGAAAGTATTTCAAAAATTTTAGATTGCATTTATTTAGTGTGTGTGTGTGTGTGTGTGTGTGTGTGTGTGTGTGTGTAGGCATGCAAGTGTCACAACACAACACACGTGGAATTCAAAGATGAGCTTTTGGGAGTCGATTCCTTCCACCAGGCGGGACTTGATAGCATGTACCTTTACCTGCTGAGCCATCTCACCAGGTCACTTTGTAGCCCTACCTGACTGGAACTTGCTGTTAGACCAGGGTAGCCTCCATTTCACAGAGATCCACCCACCTCTGCCTCCTGAGTGCCACCATACCTGGCACATGGAATAATTTCTTTTTAAAAAAAATATTTTGTTTATTATTTTTATTTTATGTATTTGAGTTTATTGCTTACATGTAAGTGCACCCCTGTTTTTCAGTGCCCGTGGGGGTCAGAAGAAGGCATTGGATTCCCCTGAAACTGGAGTTATGGGTGGTTGTTAGCTGCCACGAGGGTACTGGATATTGAACCCAAGTCCTTCTACAAGAGCAGCCAGTTCTTTTAACTGCACAGCCATCTCTCCAGCCCCTAGAAAAGGGATTCTATTTTTTAATTGATTTTTTTGTGTGTGTGTGTTTCATACAGAACATCTTAATCATCTTTATATTCCCTTTCCCATTGACATCCTCCCATAACCGCCCCCCCACTGGAATTCATGTCACTTGTCATTTGTGTTAAAGCCTATCATGTCAAGTTAGGGTCCCCAGGTGTTCCTCAGTGCAAATTCATCCACTGAAATCTACTCTGCCCATTTAGAATCCTTCCCTTTAAGATCAGCTTTTCCTCACCCAGCAGTAATCAGCTTCCAGTAGCTGTTCAGCTAAGATTGGGGCCTGCTGCCTAGTTCCACAATTTTGTGCTGAGTTTTTGTCTGATTGAGTTTGCATGGGTCTTGTGCATGCTGACACCACTGCTGTAGGTTCATAAGAGCAAGGTCCCAGGAACCTGTAAGACTCTTATTTCCATATGGTCTTGCACCTCCTTCCTTGGCTCTTCATCTTTCTGACCCCTCTTCCACAATGGTTCCTGAGCCCTGGGTGGGTGGAGTTTATTATAGATGTCCTGTCCTAAGGACCCCCACTCTGCAGACTCTTATTCTGTACACTTTGGCAATTTGTGACCTTTTGTGTTCTTGGCCCTCTGTTGCATGAGGTAGCTTCATTGATGAGCATTGGAGATGCAATCCTGTTCTCTGTACCCCTTATTCTAGGTGTAGAGGTTGCATTGTAGATGTGCCACTTAGGCTTGGGCAATTCACAGAGACAATCTCTGTGTATGACCGGTTGTGGAATTCTGTAATAGTCTCTCTCTGTTGCAAAAGAAACTTCTTTGATGAGTGGTGACTGAATACTTGTCTGTAAACAGTGTCAGACAGGGGAAACCTCCCTTTGATTTGTTGGCCAGGATAGTCCAAGAGACTCCCAAAATTACACAGGCTATTGCCACAGCCCTTGATTGCCTCCCAGAACTTGAAGGAAACTTGCAGAAAACAGAATTCTTAATAACAAGAGTATCAGGAGAAGTAGAAAGGGAAAAGGATGTAGGCAAAAAGAAATCTTGCTGATCCTTAAGATAGAGATGATTGCCTTCTCAGTTGAAAGAAAGATAATTATAGAAAGTAGCATCTCATGTTTGCAGGCAATTTCCTCCATGCTTTGGAAATCATTGTATGTAATTGTCTGGGCAATACAAATGTGGTTTTTTTTTTTTAAGAATAGAGGTTATTAATTTCTTGACTTGTTTTTTTAAAAAACATTTTTACTCTTTGAGACTTTCAACTCACTTCCCTATCAGCCCTTCTCCCCATGGCCCCTTTTCCTTAAGTTCACTGAGTCCTATTTGTGTTCTCCAAATACTCTTATGTGTGAATCCATCCCCTGGAACATGGTCTGCCTACTTCGGATCGCACCCTTAAAGAAAACTGACCCTCTCCAAGCATCTATCAATTGACATTAGTTCCTCAGCTAGGGATGAGTCTTTGTGCCCAACTCCCCACTTCAGTGCCGTATTTTGTCTGGCTTGAGCTTAAGCAGGTCTTGTGCATTGCTGTCAAATCTTCTGCGAATTTATATGTGCAACTGCTCTCTTGTGTCCAGAAAATGGTTTCTTTGTCATTCACTGTCTCTGGCTCTTAGAGTCTATCCATCCCAAATTCTGCAATGATCCTTAAGGAGGGGATGTGATGCAGATATCCCATTTAGGGCTAAGCATTCCCTAGCCTCTTATCCTTTGCATCTTTGCCACTTTTGGGTCTTTATGTTAATGGATCATCTACTGC
>NW_008344634.1:1142436-1144029 GCF_000622305.1 Nannospalax galili
TAATTAGCATGATGTAAATTTCCATGCTTCCTCCTCAAATATAATATATTTTTAAAACTTTGATTTTTGTGTGTGTTTATCATACAGAGCATCCTAAACCATCTTATTCAACTATACACCCACTTCCCAGATAGCACCCTCCCATAGCCTCCCTCCCCCTACTAGAGCCCTTATACTCTGATATCCCTGCTACTGTCTGCTGTGTTGTCAGCACCCCCAGCCATTCCCCACTACTTGCCCTTCTGGTGAATCTAGTCAGCCTATCTAGAGGTCTTTGTTTTAGGAGGGTCAGCTGTTCCTCTTCTAGCAGCAATCAGTTGTCAATACTCCTTTAGATAAGATTGGGGTCTGCTGTTCATTTTCCAAGTTCTATGCTGGGTTACTATTTGGGAGTCCCTTTGGCCACGCTGGCCAAAAACTCAAAAGAAAGTATCTGGCATTGTTGCTTGTTATGTAGCCTTTAGCTAGGCATATGGACTCTTAAGAAACTATACTGACCCCTTTAATCTTTGGTTATACTTTCCTTTGGGATGTTTAAAGCCACACAGTTGGCCCAGATAAACTAATTTATTTTTACTCTTAAGATTGTTTGAGGATCTGTTCCTCAGGGGTCACATGAGATTGGGAACAGCCCCTGGCTCATTTTACCAGCTCCACCTATGTGAAGATAAGTCAAAGGTCCTGCTCGACCAAGGCTAGCTTCACTTGTAAGCATGGAGGAAGCGATTGCTCTATGTTGACCCTCCTCTTTTTAGACTGGACACTGGTTCAAGTCCATCTCGTGGGGTCTTCTTGGCCTCCTTGATCAAGAGGACAGGTGATGCACCACAATTGCAGGACATTTTGAGAGATGCTCATAGTCCGCTGGGACTAGTCGACCTAGGAGGGCAAGGAGCAAAAACTGTCCTTTATGTCCCTCTGACCAAATTAGTATAGGCCTCAAAGTATGTCTGTTAAACATCCAAGAACGTTAGTTTCACCAGTCTGGTACTTTTAATTACTGTGTGTCATGTAGATAAATCTTGGGTAAAGACCAATTGTTCTCAGATAAACCTTACCTAGACATATATTTCTTGATCTGCTATGTATAATTTGTCAGTAGGTTGTAGGAGTAATATGGTTCCCTCAGATTTTCAAAACTAGCTAGGCATAATTTATCTCTCGCATTATCTCACCCCTCCATCATAGTTTTCCCACTTAAGGTGCCCCCATTTCTCCCCATTTCACCCTTAATAATACCCATCTCCTACGGTCCTACCCCTTTTGAGCTCCTTCTTTCCCTTTATCCCTTAGGTTCCTTGTATGGCCTTCCCTTCCCCGTCCCTTAAACTAACCCAATTTTTGTCTCTATCTCCCTTATTAAGGCCTGTTTCCTATTGTTCCTCCCTTTCAGGTTCTTTCTTTTCCTTTACCTCCCTGTTTCCTTTCTGTTATCCTGGTTCCTGTAGTTATGTCTGATTGCATACTTATTTATCAGAGTCTGGTTCTAAGATCCACATATGAAGGAGAATATATGTCGATTTTTTTTTCTGATTCTGGGTTACTTCACTTAGTATAACAGTTTCTAGTTCCATCCATTTACCTGCAAATTTC